>NW_005370611.1:305056-310435 GCF_000412655.1 Myotis brandtii
CCGCTCGCCATGGCTGGCCCGCAGCAGCAGCCCCCTTACCTGCACCTGGCCGAGCTGACGGCGTCCCAGTTCCTGGAGATCTGGAAGCACTTTGACGCAGACGGTCAGTAAAGCTCCCAACTTCTGTGGCCATTCGACCCCAGGGGACCTGCGGTGGAGGGGACAGAGCGCTGCTGGAGGCGGGCAGGGGCACCTTTGCTTCAGGGGGCGTTTTGACTGCAGAGCCTGCTGCTCTCTGAGGGGGTGGGGGGGTCTTGAGTTCGGGAGACATCCCGGCTGCTCTGATGACAACTGTCAGTAACTTTTCTGCCCCGACGTAGATGCCAGAGAGCCCACCGGCTTTTGCAGCCTCATTCTGGGCAAGTTGGTGCTTTCCCAGAGGAGGCCTGGGCTGGCCGGGCTCCCCGTGAGTCCCCCTGTGCCCCTCCATCTCATCTTCCCGCCTTGCTCTTCAAGGGAACAGCCTGCCTTCAGCCTCCCGCAGCTACAGGTCTCCGAAGCCCACTCATTTCTTTCAAGTTCCCCTTTGGTTGAATACCAGGTTAGCCCTGTCTCCGTCCTAAGCTGGGGGGGCGAGGGGGGTGTCCTGAAGGGAACCCCTTAGCCTCCCCAGCCCTGTCAGCGAGGGGCAGGAGTGGAGAATGGCACTGGGGCCCTGAACACCCACCCCCTGGGCCTCCCCTGCCCATGTTCCATCCCCCACAGGCATGCGGTGCCACCCGCAGCAGCAGGGGACAGGGTGGAGGCAGGGCCGGGTGTCAGCCCGACACGTTCCGGGTGTTGATAATCCTGGGTGCTTTGGGTGAGTCCACCTCTGAGGGGGGAGGGAGCACACTGTTAAATGCCTTCAGTGGCCAACCCTCTGCTCGGTGTGGTCTTGACATGGGCTCATGTCAAGAAAGTGAGGCCTGGACTGAATGCCCTTTGCAGATGGCTCCCAGCACTGAGATCTCCGGGGTCTGTCCTCAGGCATAAAGGGGGCTCCCTCCCTTGAGAGGCTTCTGATTTTGCAGGAGACTTTTCCTCCACCACTCCAAAAAAACTAAGTGATCTGAATTCCTTCTCTGGGATCCTCCCTGGGGTGGGCATCCAGAATGTTCCGGCATCTCAGACCAGCGGCAGGGTGGTGGCGAAGCGTGTTTACCCCGGGACTGAGGTGGGAGTATGGGAGCCAGAGGGAGGACCCGGGGGTGGCTCATTCAATTCTTCCCCTCCCCTTCCTCAGCTTGGCAGGGCCGGGGTGAGGGTGGAGACCCAGCGGCCCTCTGCCCAGAGCCCTGGGGAGTCAGGGGTTAATATCTGGGGGTGCTAAAGAGCGACGTTCTGTTCCCTGGGAGCCAACTGAGGAAGCTGGGGGCGCAGAGGACTGGGCATGTGATGTGTGGGTTCGGACCGTGATCTCCCTCTGACTGACTGCAGGAGGTGGGTCGATGGTGACATCTGTGAAATGGGGCTAAGGAGGGCCGGTATTCCCAACCCCTGGCTGCTGCCCTGGAACTTAGTGAAAAAGGCTCCAAGACGCTGCTCGCCTCCGAGTATTCCAGATGACAGGTGCATTCCCTAAGGGTGCTCCTGCTGGTTCATCTGCTCCAGAGACGTGCATGATTCAAGGAAAGTTACCAAGTGGCCAAGGTTACACCACCGGCCTCCTGCCAGATGAGTCAGCTATAAACAGAGGACTCCTCAGTTCTACTCTCCCCCTGTCCTCCTGGGGACGGCCAATCGCGCTCTCGATAAGCGTGCTAATCCTTACATTTATCCGAGACCTGGTGCTTTGCAAAACACAGTCGCACCTCCTTGAGTTCCACACCGTGGGCCTGCTGGGCAGGCCGGGGTCCTCGTGTGTAAATGAGGAAACAGACCCAGAAGCGACTTCTCCAGGACCGAGCAGCAAGGTGGAGGCGGGGCTGGTGACCGGCCACGCCTGGGCCCGCTCGGGTCTCTGGACACCTGCTTTGCCTCCCTCTTGCCCACGGGAGAGCCCCTGACCCAGCCCCAGAGGTGATGGGGTTCCTCTCATCCCAGAAAGGGGTCCTGGGGTGGCTGGAGCATAGCTACGCCGCAACGAGACTCGAGTCTTTAAAGCCAGGGAACCCGTGGCTCCCTGCTGCTCCAGGTGAAAGGGGGGCTAAGTGCTTGCTTCTTGCTTATCCACCAGGCACCCCATTGCTCTCTGTGGCCACGGCCTCGGGCAACCCCAAGGAGGACCCGGGGCCTAACAGAGAAGGCAGCAGAGAGAATCTAAATGCCTGGGAGCACAGAGGTGGTTTAAACTGGAATTCCATGAAAGGACCCAGAATTAAGCTGTAACTTCCCTACCCGTCCCCCCTCCAACACCAGAGCCTGCCAGGGAGCTCGCCCCCTCACCCCTGAGGTGTCCCCTGCCCGCCTCCCTCTTCCTAACTCTGGCTGCTGTTTTCATCTTGGGGTTTCTTCCCCGAGTCCCACCGCTGCTCACACACTTCAAGAGCACAGGGAGGACTCCGCAGAGGAGGGTCCCAGGAGTGAGCTCGCTGGAGCCCAATTAGCCACAGCCACCAGGGAGAGCGAGCCACACACACACCACACACCCCCACCCCCGCCAGCTCTGCAGTAAACAGAGACCAGGAGGCACTGGGCTCTGAGGAGAGCGGGCTGGGCGGCTGGGCGAGGGCTCTGACCCGAGCTCGGCCATTCCCAACCAGGAGGAAGAAGCATCATCCTGGTGACTTTGCTCAAGGAGTTACATTTTTTTCAAAATTACCATTAGCCTTTCAGTCGAGAAAGGAAGGAGGTGTTTGAAGAGGGGGAGATCACAGAGCAAGGAGAGGGGGGCAGGAATCCTGTCCCCTAGTCCCCTGTCCCAGCCCCGGACTCCACGGAGGTCAGCCAGGGTCATGCATTTGGGAGGTTCTGCTGTCAACTCTCAAAAGCAGCCAAGCACGCCCTGTGCCTCGGGGGGCGGGGGGGGGGCTGTGGCTCTTCCATGTCGCCTCCCTGCTCAGAGGGGCCCTTCGGTGGCCCACTTGACTGCTGCTGCCCGGCACTTGGTTGTCAGGAACTTTCTCGCTCTGCAAGATGCAGGCGGCCCAGGGGTGACCAGCTCAGAGCTCACACTGACCCTCTGTGCGCCCCGCTCACAGGGGCCACCAGGCTGCTATCCCGCTGAGGACCAGTAGGCGGTCCGTGAGGAGCCAAGTTGTGGCCTCGCCCTTTGCCCTTTGGAAGCGACTGAGCTGGGTTCCCTCCCAGAGGCCAGCAGCGCTCCCAGGCCAAGAAGCAATCCCGCTCACTCCGAGAATCTACCCATGTGCGTGCCATACGCTCACGCGTGTGCACAGTTCCGTGGGCCGGGGCTCCCTTACCAAATACTGGAAATGTGGGGGGAACGGGAACACATCGCGCTCCTCACCGCCGTGAATAGGAGGCGGCGCTCTGGTCCTGACGTGGAAAAAGGCCCTCAGCACGAGCCTCATTCCTCACCTGTGTGGCCCCAGGACTTGAAAAGGGGTGACAGGAAGGACTAGGAGGAGCTGCGGGAAGCCCATGTTTCTCCTCTCTCCTACACCCACTCGTAACAACAGGACCTCCCTCCAACCCCGCCCCCCCCCCATCACCGAGGACACTTCCAGCCCCAAGTGCCTGGCCCTGGTGGGGGGAGGGGAGGTGGACCCCAGCGCCTCTCCGAGGGGGGGCACGGCCGGGCAGCTGCATTGATTGGATATTAAATATTCAACAGAGGCTCGTGGCCCGCCAAAAAGGAACATCCCAAACAGGGTTACGGAATATCTGGCACATATTATGTATTTACACAAATACTGCAATGTTTTCGACGCAATAGAACTGTGCTATTGATCAGGTTAGTTGCAGGATTTATAGAAATGATTGCTTCTTGGCACCCTCAGGTCAGAGGCTCTGGTTCGGGGAGCCAGGGCCGAAGTTGTCTGAGGCTGCCCTCACCCCTGTCAGGGTGTCTCCGTGGGGCCTGTCTCCTTTGGGGCTGGTGTCAGGGTCTGGGCTCCCTGGGAGCTTCCAGGATCTGCCCCACCTGGGGAAGCCCTAGAATAAGTACCCCAGCGCCGCCTCCGCCTTCACCCCCGACGCCCCACTTGTTTCATGAACAGCCCCCTTCGGTGTGGAGCGCCCACAGCACCAGCCCTGAGCTGGGTGCCCTCCGTGCAGAGCCCACGCCCCAGCGCCCTGCCTCTCTGCGGAGGGTGGTTGCGCCAGCCTGGGAGGCAGCCGTGTCTGGGAAGAGCTGGGGCCCCCAGGGGGGCAGCCGCAGGGACAGGTGTTCACAAACAAGGTGCTTCAGCCGCCTCCCCAGGCGGCCACCAGCCCAGCCAGCCCCTCCCTGCCGCTCGCCTGCTATTCCCCTCTGGACTCAGCGGTTTCACTAGCGGAGGCCCCGTGGGGGAGGCTCCAGGGCCACGGAGACCCAGTGGGGGAACCTCTTCAGTTCCCAGGGGCCAGGATTAATAGAGCAGCCTGAGGCTCCGCAAGCAAGGCCTGGCGGCTCTCCTGGTGCCTGGCGGGCCGCGCCCTCCTTTGCCCAGCCGGTCCCATCTGGGGCCTCTGGCTTTGGCTCTCTCCCCTCCGCTCCGGCTCTCTGCGGTCTCCCCTCCGCTCCCGCCCAATCTGCCCCATCCTTCTGGCCTCGCCCACGCCTGGGAATCAGCCCAGCTCTAGCTGCCAGCTGCCCACAGGTTCAGGGGACCCGGCCCAGCTCAGAGCCACCGTTCCAGAAGCAGCCCAGCCCAGAAGCACAGACGCAAAGTCAAGTCGCTGTTTATGCTGGGATCCCCATTGGGAGAGCGGGGTGGTGTGTGTGTGTGTGTGTGTGTGTGTGTGAGAGAGAGAGAGAGAGAGAGAGAGAGAAACCAAGCCTCCGGGTTCAATGCACAGAGGTCGTGCCTGAGATAAATAGAAGGAAACAAGGCCATTAGCTGTGACTAAAGTCTCCCCGCCCCCCCACCCCCTCTAACACGGGGTGCATAACGCAGGCTACTCACCCGGCAGGGGGCGGGGGTGGAGAGCTCTTTGTACATGGTGGGCATTGCGCACAGTGATATCACGATTGGGGCAGAGCCTGAGGAAGCCAGTCTCCCCCCTGAAAGGGTGTAGCTCGGGCTGGAGGGCAGGGGGTGGCCTGCCTCTTCAGAAACTGGAACCCCCACAGCCAGCCAAGCGGCCTGGCCTCCTGGGCAGCTCGCGGAGGAACTGCCTGTCTCCCCTCCTCGGTTGCTCTTACTTAACTATGCAGCACAGAGGCGCACGGACAGGCGAGCTGCGCCCGCCAGCACCCAGCCAGCGGCTCTCCAGGTGCGTCCGCACGAGGGCCTGTGAGCACAGGTGTCTGGGCCTCCCTCCCAAAGCCTCTGGCTCGGCAGGTCTGCGGTG
>NW_005370611.1:310464-312658 GCF_000412655.1 Myotis brandtii
CCGCCCCCAGTGATGCCGCCACGGTCAGGCCCAGACCACACTTTGAGGAACACTGGTCCAGGCCCCTCGAGTCAATAGAGATAGTCACTTGTCAGTACAAGACCCAGGTAACCATCTCGGGGCTCACATCAGCCCCCAGCCTCCCCTTGAGTAAACGCCAAAGGCATGGTCTTTCTATGAAGATATGGGCATGGAGAAGCAGTGTCCTCAGACGTGTGTGTTCCCACGAGGTTAAAATGCAGATTCTGGTTCCGCAGGACGGGTGGGGCCTGGGATTCTGCATCGCTAACAAGCTACTGTTCCACAGACCACACTTTGAATAGCAAGCCCTTATCCTGCATGCCCCACAAGGAGGATTGAGCCGTGACCCAGGTATGTGCCCTGACCAGGAATCGAACCGTGACCTCCGGGTTCATAGGTCGATGCTCAACCACTGAGCCACGCCTGCTGGGCTCATTGTGGTTTTGCATTTCCCTAATGCAGTGGTTCTCAACCTTGGCTGCACATTAGAATCACCTGGGAATCTTTTTAAAATCCTGATTTCTGGGCCTCATCCTCCGGAAATTCTGTTTCTTTGTTATGGGGTGAGGCCACAACATTAGTAACAAAGAAACAGAATTTCCGGAGGATGAGGCCCAGAAATCAGGATTTTAAAAAGATTCCCAGGTGATTCTAATGTGCAGCCAAGGTTGAGAACCACCGTCTTATAAGAACTCTTGTGATTATATTGGTCCCACCTGGATAATCCAGGATACTCTCCCCATCTGAAGATCCAATTAGGGTACCTAAGGCTTAGGAAGAGCCACACTCAAGGGGCCAAAGAGCCGCATGTGGCTCGAGAGCCGCAGTTTGCCAACCACGGCCCTAGACCTACTAAATCAGGATCTCCGTTTTAATAAGATCCCCAGGCCACTCTTACACACCTTAAGATTTCAGACACGCTGCTTGAAGCAGTTCTGACCCCCGGCTGCACATTAGAGTCACCTGGGAAGCTTTGAAGACGTGCCCACGAGAAGGCCTCGCCTCATCAATTAAGTCAGAAGCTCTGGGGATGTTTTAAAAGCTTCCCAGGTGATCCCTGCCAGGCCAGTGTGGCTCGGTGTCAACCTATGAACCAGGAGGTCACAGCTCCATTCCCGGTCAGGGTCCATGCAGGTTTCGGGCTCCATCCCCAGTGTGGGGCGTGCAGGAGGCAGCGGATCCATGATTCTCTCTCATCATTGATGTTTCTCTCTCTCCCTCCCTCTCCCTTCCTCTCTGAAATCAATAAAAATATATTTTAAAAGCTTCCCAGGTGATTCCAACACAGCCTGGGCCGAGAACCAGCCCCCTAAGACAGCTGTCATTGGGCCAACGGGTGTACAGCCAGCGGGTGGTTCAGAGACCTTCAGAGCAGAGTATAAAAGTGGTGCTTCCACTTCACATTTCCCAGAATGCTGTCGTCACATCCCCTCGCGTGGCCCTCACAACAGCCATAGAAAGGAGAACGGGCAGACAGAGTCATACCCAACTTAGAGGTGAAGAAATGGAGGCTTAGACACTGACTTGCTCGACGTCACACGGACAGTCACAGAGCTGATGGTAGAATTACACGTCTAAGTCAGGCTCCTCTCTCCTGTTCAATTCTTAGAAAAGCTGTGCTCACGTGTCTCAGGTAGGCGTCCGTCCACTGTGATCACAGCGTCCTTCAGTCAAGGCTTTCCGAGTAGCCGTGGTCAGATAAATTGTAAGGAAGTGTTGTCTCACTTTCAAGTTGAGAAAACTGAGGCACAATGGTGGTGAAAAATGGTAGCAGTTTCTCCGTCGCTAGAGCATGGCCCTGAGGACCAAAGGGTCATGGGTTTGATTCCCGATCAAGGGCACGTACCTCAGTTGCAGGCTCCGTCTCTGGGTGCATGCAGGAGGCTAGCAATCTCGCGTGTCTCTATCACATCAGTATTTCCCTCTCTCTCCTTCTCCCCCTCCTCCCTCCCCTCTCTCTCTCTCTTTAAAAAAAAAAAAAAAAGCAAGAGTAACTAAGAGTAAACTAAGGAACGGTGCAGGGTCCCTGGCTCCCACCCAGTCCTCTCTTCATAAGGCTCACAGAATAGGTTTGATAGAGGTTAGAGGTGATGGTTGCCATGGTAACCACATTCATACAGATACCCATCCACATGAGATTTGCTTGGTGGACAGTCACCTTCTCCCCCCACCC
>NW_005370611.1:312809-320712 GCF_000412655.1 Myotis brandtii
GAGTCATAGAAAAAGCAAACCACTTGCGCAGTGCGGAAGGCCTCCCTGGAAGCAGGCAGGCCATCCTCCACCCCAGCCTCGGATAATAGGCGCTTCCCAGGTGACGGAAGGGAGTTGCTCTGAGGGAGGCCAAAGGAGCAAGGCCTTATCCCCCGCCAAGCCCCCCAGTGGTGGAGGATGCCGTTCGGGCCCTGCAGCTCCAGCCTCCGCTTCTCACCCTCCACCTTCAGCTGGTAGATTCACCTCGATCTTGTCTGGCGGCCTCCCCCCAGTAGACCATTAAATGCTCTTGAAAAATAGGCTCATATCTAGAATGTGGCTACAGCTCCCTGAGGTCCCACCGAAACGTTGAACTGTTCAGTTCAAAAAATAAAGGCTCGTTGAATTGAACCACACCCCTGCCCCTTTGTTGGGGTCACAGGGAGGTGGGGTACTCCCGGCCTGGCGAGGGGGGTCATCCAGCCTCGGGACCTCCTGCCGCTGGCGCTGCTCAAGCCGGGTTCAGGAGGGGGCTCTCTCCAGCGGCAGGACCCCAGCTCGGCCCCTCTCGCCGCCTCGGACGTCACTCCTCCCTTTCGCCTCTCTCTGCCCAGAGGGGCCTCCCCTGCCCACCCCGGTCCGAGGCCCCCGGCAGGCATTCCGGCCACTTCCTAACACACTGGAGAAGCAGACACACGCTCACTGAGGTGTCCACCCCGTCCGGCCCCGGCCACCTCTGAGGCCTCCACTTCATGCACCTCCCAGTGCAAGCTCAGAGCCGCCTTTCCAACCCCAGCCTCCCGATTCTGGGAGCTGCACCTGGACCAGCCGCTTACCTCAAGCTTCCTGCCTGAGAAATGGGAGAACAGCCAGATCACTGCAGGGAGGGGCCAGGAAGAGAAAAAGGACTTGTCCCTCCAGATGACTTCCTTTCGGCCTAGAAAGCCCCTCCTCCTTCCTCCCCCGCCCTCACTCGGCAACTCTGGCTGCCCTCACCCACCAGCTAGTAGGCACACACTCGTGACATTCCAACTCCCCCAAGAAGCTCTGCAGAACACCTTAGGAGAAACATGACTACTCTATCTTGGTGGGGAGAGGGGGAGAGACTCAAGTCTCGTTACCCCCATTACAATCACATCTTTTCCCTGCAGACAAAAATACATCATTTATCTCACGTGATTCTTTATATACAATTGTGGCATCTTCTCCACTAGAGGGCGCCTCTAGAGTTATTTATTTGTAAGCTGAATCCTCCCAGAGGGCCAGGGGACACCCATATCCTCCTCGATTCGTCCTCACAGGCCCCACCAAGGCCAGGGAAAATGCTCCTTTAGTTCCTAATTCCATTCTCCCCCGAAGCAAACGAGCTGCCACCCCCCTTTTCTCCTCAAGTCGAATGTTCTGCGTGGAAACCTTGTTTAACTGCTTTAGATAAGATTTGGAACTTTCGGCCTGAGGTTTCCAATTTGCTGGACGTGAAAATGACCCAGGGAGCTTTAAAAAATAGATCACCCCCCAAACCAATGACATCAGGACATCAGGAGGTAGGAGCCGGTCGTTCATGTTTTTTTAAAGATCCCAAGAGAGTCCAAATCAGAGCACGCAGCCTGGGGAGCAGTGCCTGGGGCCTGCCTCCCCACCCACAGATCCTCCCCGACACGGCCACAGCCCAGGCCAGTGTACCTTGTCCGTGGACTCAGCTCACGCAGCTCTCAGGGTCACCTGGAGTGCAAGACTTGAGAACCTAGCGGACTTCTCACTACTTACGTGACCTTGCAAGTCAGGCGTTGACCTTGGGACCTGGTCCTCAAAGGCACTTTTTATCTTATATGCAGGGTCTGGTTTTTGAACGCAAACAATAGCAACATTTACTGTGCGCTCGTAATGGGTGGGGCGGTGGAATTTACATCCAAAATCCCACTTCATTAACAAAGCCCAGACAGGTAACCTTCCCAAAGTCGTAGAGCTGGTAAGTGCAGCAGGACCAGGGTTTGAACCTGGGTCCCCAGACCTCAGAGCCCCTCTGTCCCTCACTCTGCAGTGGGTTGCCTTCCCCATGCTTAATCCCTGTGACCCACTCTCCCGGGTGCCCCCTTCCCCAGGAGGGATCCCCACCTTCCTCTTTTCACTCTTTCCCTACTTACCAGTTTCCTGCAGCTCTTGAAACAAAGTACCACAAACTGGGTGGCTTAAAACAACCGAAATTTATTCTCTTACAGTTCTGGAGGCTAGACATCCAAAGTCAAGGTGTCAGCAGGATTGGTTCGGGCTCCGAGGGGCAATGCATCCCGTGTCTTTCTCGTGGTTTCGAGGGTTGCCAGCAGTCCAGGGTGCTCCTCCGCTTGGAGCTGCTCACTCTGATCCCTGCCCCTGCCTTCACGTGGCCGGCCTCCCTGTGTGTCCGTGTTTCCCTGGGGCCTTCCTATAAGAACACGTCATTGGATTGAGGGCCCACCCTAGTCTAGTATGACCTCATTTTAACCGATTGCATCGTGGCAAAGAGCCTGTTTTCAAATAAGTCACATTCTGAGGTTCCAGGTGGACACGGGTTTCAGGGGGGTCACTGGTCAGCTCCGTACACCCTCCCAACCCCAGGGACCCAAGTGTCGCCTCTGACCTCGTTCAGGTGACTAGGGCCGGCCACCTGCCGACAAACCTGGATACTGATGGCCTGTCGTCCCCTGTCCCCGCTCCAGCTCCTGCTGCTTGCCCAGCTGCTAATGGACAGCTCCCAGCTCCTGCTCACCTCGGTGCTGGCCCAGACGCTGGCCCCGCCCCATGTTCCCTGCCTACTGCATGTGTACCCCAAAAACGCAGGACCCACATCCCTAACAGTCTGGGGCTGGCCAGACACCTGCTGGTTGACCAAGGAGGAGAAGTTCTCCGTAAAGCCCCCCACTTCCCCACTGTAACCCCCTCCACTGGTCTTAACTCTTTAGCTCTGAGGTTAAGTGCTTTTTCGTCTTTGCTATCTTTGCAGGAAATGGGTATATTGAAGGTAAAGAACTAGAAAACTTCTTCCAAGAGCTGGAGAAGACAAGAAAAGTCTCTGGCATGGTAAGCCCAGCCCCCTTTCCCATTGTGTGGGATTTCTGTCATCTGACCATGGCTTTTTTTTTTTTTATTGACTTCAGAGAGGAGAGGGAGAGAGAGAAACATCGATGATGAGAGAAAAATAATTGATTGGTTGCCTCCTGTATGCCCCGACTGGGGATCAAGACTGCAACCCAGGCATGTGCCCTGACTGGTAGTCAAACCATGACCTCCTGGTTCATAGGTTGATGCTCAACCATTGAGCCATGCCAGCTGGGCTGACCATGGCTCTAAGCATTGTCCTAAGCTATGCATCCCATCAGCCAGCCTGACAGCTCTGGTCTCAACCCTTAAAGTTTTTCTTTTATTTGTAAGGATTTTTTAAAAATGGACTACTCCCTAAAAAGAGTACCATATCTCAGCATCACTGGATGTCTGGGACGGAGGGATATTCATGAGGGACAAAGGATTATCATGGAGACTATCCTGTGTATTGTAGGATGGTTAGCGGCATCCCTGGCCTCTACACACCAGATGCCAGTAGCTCCTTTCCAAGTTGTGACAATCAGAAATGTCCCTGGACATTGCTACATGTCCCTGCAGCGGGAGGAGCGGGGGGCAGAATCGTCCCCACTGGAGAACCACTTTCCCAAACAACAAAGGCTGGCATCCTCAGCAAGGGCCTAGAGGAAAATGGGGGATTGCTCCAAACCAGCGTCTGAATCAATGGTACTGGCTGGCTTCGTGTGCGGAGGTGTCAGACCACCCTCCTTAGCTGCCAGAAGTGTCTCCGAATCTTGTCCCAGCCCCTGAATGGCAGGGATGTTGTTCCCCGTGCCAGCCCGGTACTGTGGAACTCACTAAAGCCTTTTGGAGGAGCGTCTGAAATATTGGAAAGGTGAGGTGATTAGAACCATGCCTGGTCCTCAAATATATGGAGTCAGACCCACTTCCTCCCCCAGCTCTGGAGGGTCCTTTGGGGGTCTCTCTACCGCCCCCTGCTGCGGGTCTGTTGGCCAGTCCGCTGCTTATTAGCAAGTCTGCGGAGCAGTTCTGGTGATGAGTCACAAATCCACCACTGAGCTCCTGGTCCAAGGCTCAGCAGAGCGCTCCCGGGAGGAGGTCCAGGCAATGGGCTTATGCGATGGAGGCGACGCAAGGGTTTATCAACAGCTTCCCCATCACCCCTCGTTACCAAGACAATGAATCCTGGATCAGAGACAACAGGGGCCCCACAGCTGACTCTGGGATCGTGGGATCGTGGTGTCGGCAGAGGAATGTGTTTTATGAAGGGTCCCAAATCTGACATCCTTCCTCAGAGGGCATCAGGGGTGGTTTTCAAGTCTGTCAACTACAGTCTCAACTGACATCCTCCCAGGCTGGCTGAAGTCCTTTCAAGTCCATAGAGCAGCTGTTATGTGAGAGCAGCTGTTATGTGGTAGAAAGCAGGAGCCGTGAGTTCATGTTCTGTCTGTCCTAACTGGTCGGCCCCAAGAGAAGTCCCTTCATCTCGGCTTCCGTTTGTGGGTAGAACGGACAGGCTCCTCACGGGGGACCCAGTGGCAAAATCAGCCTCCTCTGTCTTTCCACAGACGTCCAAGAGTGACAACTTGGGGGAGAAGATGAAGGCGTTCATGCAGAAGTATGACAAGAACTCGGATGGGAAGATCGAGATGGCGGAGGTGAGTCCTGCGGTCCTGGCTCCGAGCTCTGCGGGCAGGGCCATGTCACCTGGGCCTCTCCCCGGCACAAGCACCCATCTAGGGACCTAAATGAGGCGGTGACCTCAAGCCCCGCCCCCGGCCTGAGCACTTGGGCTGACCCACAAGGAAGGAAGCAACAAACGTTGGCCTAAGACAGGGATGAAGACCTCAGTTGCTCTCAGGGTCCATCAGGTGTTGTTAACGTGTGAGGAGCCCAGCTGAAGACAGAAGGGAGGGTGAAGACTGGGGAACCGGAGAGTTTGTGCCCCACATAAAGGCATCCAAAGGCAACATTTTTAAAAAAATGCAAAATTTCTTATAATATAGGGGTGCGCAAAAGTAGGTTAAATTACCAGCCATCATTACCTAGAAGATAAATCATAATTAAGGATATGAAATAATAACAATAATAATAAGACAAATAACAGAATAATAAATCAACAAGAATACAAGAATAAACTGTTTTTGCATACTCACAACTGTAAACCTACTTTCACCCACCTCTGTATACATGGCATGTATAATTTGTGTGTAATATACTTTACATATCATATACACATATGCATTTATATGCGAATAGCTATATACATATTGCTAAAAGATAAATTGAGGCATATTAAAAAAATTCAAGAGTTTTTTTTTTAGCAAAGATCTATTGAAACTGGGCAGCGCCAAACTGGAAATGGTTAGGAACATTCCACCAACAGGAGCTAAGGAGCTAAGATCCCCTGAACAAGGTCAGAAGCAACATTTGGGTTCCTGGGGTTGGGAGGGTGTATGGAGTTGACCGGTGACCCCCTGAAATCCATGTCCACCTGGATTATAGAGACAGAAGTGAAGCAGATTTTGACAAGTGTTTGGGGGTCGTGGGTCATACAGTCTCTGTCGCGACTCTTCAACTCTGCACTGCCATTGTGGCGCAAAAGCAGCCCCAGACAGTGTGCAAATGCATGGCCATGGCCATGTTCCAGTACAAGTTCACCGACAGGTTTGACCCAGGATCACAGTTTACTGGCGTCTGGCTTAAACTACGATGAGAAAGGCCGTGGGTATAGGGTTTGACTCCAGGTGGAGGCGGCCAGGCGTCCGGCTCTGCTTCTCTGCAGTTCTCTGGGCTCTGTTCTCGGCCCCTAAAACAGCTTCATCCTCGGGCTGGTGGCAAGCTGGCTGCAGCAGTTCCGGGCATCACATCACATCCAGATGCAGAAAGGGCTCCTCTCGGTTGGTGCCTCATAAGAGCAAGGAAACCTTTCCCAGGCGTACCCTCAGCAGACCTCCCCTCACATGTCATTGGCCAGGACTAGGTCACCTGCCTACCCATAAGCCAATCACTGGTGAGGGAAATAAGATTAGCACATTTACCTGAAACTAATCAGGATTTGCCTGTGACCCGGGATGCTGGGAGCAAAAGGCCGGGCAGGGAGGGCTTGCTGCACAAGAGTACCTGCATTTTTTTAAAGTCCGTTGGGGTATAATTTACATACAATAAACTGCATTGATTAAATCGACTTGAAGTGTCAAATTCCGTGAGTTCACACAGTTGTAGACAGGCATGTAATCACCACCAGATCGAGATTCAGCATTTCTCTCGCCCCCCAAAGGTGCCTTCGCCTGGTGCGGGCCATCAGATCACCTTGCATATCCTAGGAAGATATGTGTATGGAACCATCTATTCAGTATGCTTTTGAGTCTGGGTCCTTGGCACCACTTTCTGTCCCTCCAGCTGGGGTGACAAAGACGCACTTCTCCGAACATCCGTCTGCCCCTTCCACAGGCTGCTCTCAGGAAGGAAGCAAAATGCAACTCCCACACCGCCTCGCCCCTGGCCATTTCCCATTCTTCCTAAGGGGACGCCTGCTCTGCCCCCCACCCCCACCCCGCAGGGCCCTCCCTAACGGTGCTGTCACTCTCTGACCCACAGCTGGCGCAGATCCTGCCCACCGAGGAGAACTTCCTGCTGTGCTTCAGGCAGCACGTGGGCTCCAGCGCGGAGTTTATGGAGGTGAGGCTGAGGCGCCGCCCTCCCCGTGTTCAGAGCCGGGCCCACCCGCCTGCCTGGGCCTGGTCCCTGGGAGACGTTAGGCCCCTTCGAGCGCAGCTACTCACAGTGTGGTCCGTGGACCCGCACCGGCAGGGTCACCATCATGGCGTGCTCCTTAGAAGCACTGAGGCAGAACCCAGTCTCAGGAGACCCCCGGGTGGTGTGTGCACATTAAAGTGTGAGGAATAAGGCGAGAAGCAAGCCGAGGTCAAGTGCACTTGGGAGATGCTGTGTAAACGCCAGCTCCCCTTCGGGGGGTTGCATATTCCGGGCTCCAAATCCTGCAGCAGAGAGACCCTGGCACTGGGTTTGGCTCTAGGATCACCCGCACTGTCTTCCCCCTCAGTGCCATCGTGTCCCTCAAGGCCAGGGTTCCAAGGAGGCGCGTGGGGAGGATGGAAACGCCCAGTGAGAATCCAGTTCCCCAGCTCTTCCAGGTTTGCTGTGACTGGTCTAGGCTTCATTGGCCCCTGTTAAATGGGCGTTACCGTCTGCACAATAGAAAGTCTTTAGATCAGTCAAAGAGGACACCCAAACGCAAGTGTCTTTTGAGCCATAGTCAACCAACAGGTTACACCGTGTGAAACTGCTGATATTTAACCATTTTTTACTCATAAGAACTGGAATTCCCTATGGTTCCACCAAATATATGACTAATCCTGACGGCCAGCAAACCACCAACTATTCCTCGCTCTTTTTCCGGGGCTCTGCACCCTGGCCGTTCCATGTATGTGTCCCTGGGAGGGAAACTCAGCCCATGCCCCGCACGCCCCGCACCCTGCCTGCTGTGATAAACGGTGACTGGCCTTCAGTTCGACCGAGTCGCCATTCGTCCCGTTAAACCCATTTCCAGCCGCCAGTCACCCCGTCTCCGCGAGTCGCTGCCTCAAAGGACTGGGGAGCTAGCCCAGCCCCACATCACAGTGGGTTCCCCACAGATGGCTAGAACGGGGGTTAGAAATAGCCTGCTCAGGGTCGGGGGCGTCTTTTCCAGTGGCAGCTCGCCTGAGCATCAGAGGATTGAATTTTATGGGGATTTAAAAGGTTGTCTCCAGATGGCAAAATTCCCTACGTTGGTAATTGACATTCTGGATTCTGTCCTCAGCCCTTCTCTTGCCTGTTTGGGAGAGGAGGAGAGGAGGAGAGG
>NW_005370611.1:320772-321359 GCF_000412655.1 Myotis brandtii
GGATGCTCCTTTTGAGAGAGTCCGTGTTTCTGTCTATAGAAAAGGCCGCGTTATGCCTGACTGTTCCTTTGGCCTGGATTCCATCTCTGATCTGGAAAATGTGGATGATGGTAGCTGGCAGGGGGCAGAGATGCTTAAAGAGGAGCAATGGCCCCTCTGTCTGTCTCTCTCAGAATTAGTGGTTTCTGTGTAGTTGACATCATTCCATATCCTTGCCCGCCTTTATCTCCTAAGCCCCAGCATAACGGCTGAGCCAACACCCCCCGAGTTTCCGGGGACCCCGCCATCCTCCAGCAGCACCCCTCTCGGGGTTGGCCATTTGTTCCGCTTTTATCCGCTGGAAAGATGAAGCCGTCCCCTGGCAGCCCTGGAAGCTAGTGCTGTCAGACCGCGCCCATCCCGCTGCTCAGCACAACATTTTAATTTCTAATTTTAGTGACACCTCGGGTTTCTTTGAGATTTCACAAAGCCCAAGCCTCTTGAACTCTTTTCCTTGAACGGGAAGAGAATAATGACACACTGATGGATGAGCACAAAGTGCTGGAGGGCAGAGACGTGAGCACCTGAGGGTGGGGGTGGGGCGGCTC
>NW_005370611.1:321572-335483 GCF_000412655.1 Myotis brandtii
ATGCGGGCGGCTGGTGAAGTCATATTTGAAAACCTGCATTATTTCTTAGTGCTTCCTCAGGGGTGGGATTTTTGCCCCCCCCCCCCCCGAGAATATCCACTCCCCTCATTAAATACCATCAACCCACATCATCTGTGGTGTGAGCCCACACTGCTATTGGGTCTTGCTCGTGTCTAATAACTTTTCAAAAACCAGGACCGGGGGTGGGAGGAGAGACCTTTCTTAGGAAAAATTTAAATTAAATTAAAATCAGAAGCAACTTTCTTGAGCCACTACTGTACCATGGGAATTGTACAACCCTGTTTGCTGGAATGGAGTGAAGACCCTAAAATCTCTGTAACCTCTCATCATCCCGACAATAAAAGGAGCATGATACAGAGAAGTGGGGGCAGGAGGTCAAATCGAGGAAAAGCGTGAGTGCTCGCTGACTCTCGGAACATCGAGTGTTGTTGGTGTATGTGTGCAGTTGGGAGCTGAGGAGAAGGGAATAAAAAGCAAGAAGAGGAAACTTGAGAAAAAGATCTAAGAAATATGATCAGGCACCAAAATAGATGAAGTACGTAGAAAACAGGCTCCTCTGGGCCTTTTGTCACAGATCCAGGCAGCCCCTGCCCCAGCCCCCATGGTATACCCTCCTGTCCACCGGGTGGATTTGGTACAGCCTGGGGTTTCGGGGCGCTTGCCTACCTCTAAAGATGGAATCAGCCCCTCTTGAACCATGTGGGTTGAGCATGAGAGAGGGATGGTTTCCTAAAAATAATAATAATAATTATAAAGAAAAGAAGGCTTTTAATCAGAAAGAGGTGTGTGGGCTGTGGCCTTGATAGAGTCAAAACGGATCACACTACCAGTTCTGTCCAAGCGTCAGACCGGCTGCCGTGTGCATCGGGCTGGGGGATGGAGGAGGGAGCACAGGGAAGAGTAACCCAAGCCCGTTCCCGCCCCTTCCGGAGGGTTCTTACCTTTGCTCCCAGCCTCCACCCAGAAAACCAGAAGCTTCCAGAGCAGGAAAAGGACACCTACACACTCAGCAAAAGTCAGATCCGCCAGATCCTATTAGCCCTGGGAGAAGCGCTAACCTGCTTAGAGGAGGACCCAAGAGAGACCCGGACCTGCAGCCAGTTGGAGTGGGGAGACCCTGTCCCCCCAGTTGTCTTCCAAGACACTCTCCTGCGCGTCCTCATGTACAACACGGGCGACGGGGCTAGGCCACCTCCACCCCCCCACCCGCTGCACCGTTCTCGGATATCAAGCTCACCTGGCCCATTAGCGGGAAGGGAGGGAGGCTCGCAGGGTCTGGAGGGCCTTGCAAACAGGCTGGCATTCCGTTGCAGGCTTGGCGGAAGTACGACACAGACAGAAGCGGCTACATTGAAGCCAACGAGCTCAAGGTAGGATGGGCCTCGAGGAGGGTGTGAGGGGACAGAGATGGACTGGGGCCAGATTGGGGGTGGTCTAAGGACCCTGGGGAAGGAGGAGACATTGGGTGAGGAACGCGGATTTGGTCAGTTGAGACCAGTGATGGCAAACCTATGACATGCGTGTCAGAGGTGACACGCGAACTCATTTTTTTGGTTGATTTTTCTTTGTTAAATGGCATTTAAATACATAAAATAAATATCAAAAATATAAATTTTTGTTTTACTATGGTTGCAAATATCAAAAAATTTCTATATGTGACACGGCACCAGAGTTAAGTTAGGGTTTTTCAAAATGCTGACACGCCGAGCTCAAAAGGTTTGCCATCACCGGTTTAGACTCGGGTCTGGCTCCGGGCAGCCGAGTGAAATCAGTACCATGGAGCTAGAGGGCACAGAGTTCAACCACACCCACTGCCCTGCACACACTGCCCGGACCGGCACCCTAAGGCAACCCCAGCCATCGGCCTCTGGCTTGTCCGTCTTCCCCTGTATTCCTTGGGGACCAGGGACCCCAGGCCCTGCTGAGCCTGGGTCCTGGGCTCTCTGAGGAGCCAGAGCCCGTTTCCACTGCCTTTTCTATGGGGTGAGGCTGCGCCCAGGAGCCACCTCCAGGCCTCCAAGGTCACTCCGCAAACGTGAGAGGGTTCGGGGATTTGAGTGATGCAACTGTGTCAGTGGCAGGAAGGACTGAGCCATGAGGGACTGGCTGAGTCGGGAGCTCTGAAGGGGCCTTTTGCATTGCAGGGGTTCCTGTCGGACCTGCTGAAGAAGGCCAACCGGCCGTATGATGAGCCCAAGCTCCAGGAGTACACCCAGACCATAGTGAGTGGGCAGGGGGTCCCCCCTCCCTGGGGGCGCAGCACGCGGGGCCAAGCCACTGAGGTTGTGGTTTGCAGAGTTCTGTGGGCTGATCCTTCGGGCCCCGGTGAAGTGACCCCTGGTGGCAGCTGGAGAAGGGACTCTAGGTCCTGGCCCCACACAGCCTCTCTCTGAGGCTCTCACTGAGACCAGGAGCATCTGTTTCCATGACAACCTCCGCAGGGCTGGAGAGGATAAACTGGGAGAGGGTGGGCCTTCGGGGCTGGCCTGCTGTCCCCTGCGGCCTTCTTCCTGAGGCGGGGAGAGAGGAACAGTGACCGAGTCCCAGCTGTCTCTCCCCAGTGACCCATCCAGACCAGGCTGGCCCCTGGCCCCCAGTGACCTCAGGGGAGGCATGAGCCTGCTCCACCCGCCGTCCTCCCTCTCCAGAAGGGGAAGGTCAGAGCGAGTAACCGAGCATCTCTCTCTGTCCCCAACAGCTGCGGATGTTTGACTTGAATGGCGATGGCAAACTGGGCCTGTCCGAGATGTCGCGGTAGGTGCCCGCCCTCCGCCCCAGCGCACTGTGCCCCATCCCGACTCTCAGATCCGTCAGTGGGGCAGGGGACAGGTCAGGCCTCACGAAGCTCCACGCAAAGCCAGATCGAATCGCGAAGGCCGCACCTCAGTGTGTCTGTCTGCCTCTTTGTAGAACTTTCCACTGACTCCAGATCAAGTGCTCAGCGATCGTTTCCGTTAACTACAGGCTCGGCTCCTGCACCCCACCCGGGTGCGAGCTGTTCTCGCCTCTGCTCGGCCTCTAACCTCTGCTCTAACATTTTCTTTCCAGACTCTTGCCTGTACAGGAAAACTTCCTGCTTAAATTTCAGGTAAAAGAGCCTCTTTGCTTTTCTTGGTTCCTCCCTTCCTCTCATCCCTCTGAGCTTCACCTTCCACCCTCCTGCCCCCCAACACACACATACACACACACACACGGCTTCTGCTTCTCTCTTTAACACCTTGGACCTTCCAGGGCATGAAGCTGACCTCAGAGGAGTTCAACGCCATCTTCACATTTTACGACAAGGTACGAGGGAGGAGGGTGTGGGGTGGAAACCTGGAGGCCCCATCCCCAGGGCGTCCCCTGCCAGAATGGCTCCACTTGGTCCTTGGGAACAGATGCGCTGTTGGGGGGCAGCTGGGGCCGTGTGGTTTCTTCCTGTCCCTTCTGATTCCCCGCAGCGTCCTCGCTGTGTGAGAAGATAAATGTCACCGCGATCCATGGCCTGTGGAACCCAAGGCTTGGGTTCCTTAAAGGCACAGAGAGAATCGTTGGTGGTAGAGAGTCTGTTCAGAGCTGGGGTGTGACAGGTGCTGGGGGCCCAAGGCAGGAGGTGCCAGGACCCGACACCAGGTGTTTCTCTGGGACGTAGGGAATGAGAGGGTACCACACCCCCCCTCGGCTTCCCCCGCCCAGGAGACTCCCAGGGTCTCTTCCTTATAACCGAAGGGCTGGGGGTAAGCTTCAGGGAGCCCCTGTCTTCATCCTGGCATCTTATTATGGGATGTGACACTCGGCTAAATGCCCCATGAACCTCGCTTCTATTTCAATGCAAAGGAAAGACACCCGCAGGAAGGGCTACCCAGAGTGTGCCCCGACGCGTCCGCTCCTGAACGGACTGGTGCAGTCGAGTGACTGTTTGGCGCCACAGGGTCTGAGTACAGGGGAGGTTAGAAGGAACGGGTGGGGAAGCCAGGGGCTGACGGCTAGCTCTGTACTCACTCTCTGCGCCCGCCCCCAGGACGGCAGCGGCTACATCGATGAGAACGAGCTGGATGCCCTTCTCAAGGACCTGTACGAGAAAAACAAGAAGGTGAGCCGCAGGCCAGGGCCTGGGGAGCGGGGGCCGTGGAGGGAGGATGGAGAGGGGGCCGTGGAGGGCACTGTGCTCCCCTCTGACCAGCCACACAAGGCAGAACCCGTGTTTTAGGCTGTTGTTTTGTTTTGTGTTGGTTTGAATAGTTGGTTGAAGGGATTATAGTTCTTTTTTATTGAACTATGGTAAATACACAACATAAAGCTTCCCATCCTACCCGTTTCCGCGTACAGCTCAGAGCTAGCAAATGCATGTATGATGTTGTGCCACCATCCACACCCGGAACTCTCTTCGTCCTGCAAAACTGAAACTCCATTCTCATTCAACAGCTCCCAGCCCTTCCCTCCCCAGGCCCTGGCGGCCACGTTCTATCTCCTGTCTCCATAAACCTGACCATCTAGGGGCCTCGCATGGGTAGAACACACAGTATGTTTTCTTGTGCCTGGCTTATTTCACTGAACACCCTCGAGGTCCGTCTGTGTTTAGAAGGCGTCAGAATCCCCTCCTTCTGAAGGCTGGCGAACCCTCCCCTGTGTGTTCACACCACGTACGTTCCTCCCTCCTCACGATGACACTCAGGTGGCTTCCGCCTGTTGGCTGTTGTGAACGACTGTTGTGTTGACTGGCCCAGCGCATGGAAGTGCCAACCACATTGCCAACAACAAGAAAGACTTTTTTTTTACACGAGGAGAGATTTTGGAGAGCAGAGCCCAGTGGGAGGTGAAGGCATTCTGAGCCAATTCATGGCAGAATCTGGAGCTGGGCAGGGGGCTAAAGGAGCCACAAACGCGTTTGTTCCCTCAGAGAAAACTCGGAGCCTGGGCTCCTTTCCTTTGCTGGGACCAGAGATGAGGCTTTGCAGCCACCCTCCTTCACCTCCTGGAAACATCTTCCTCTGAGCAAAAGGTTGGCTGTTGGCTGTTTCCTTTAATTAGAAGGCGGACACTCTGCAATATCTTGCGTGTCTAACTGCCTTGGCTGCCAGGCAAGAGCTAAATTTACTGCTCAGTTTCGGATGGGCTTAGGAAGTGTGTCCAGGGGCCTGGAGGCAAGGCCAGGGAGCTTCCTGGGCACCCTCTACCTCGCTGGGCACCCTCTCCCTCGCCCGCAGGGGCACAGAGTGAGCAAAGGCGGCCCGTGAGGGGGAGGTGGCGGGACTTGTAGAAGTTGGCACAGGTGACGGCTGTCATCACCATAGCTGCCCTTTTTGGAATCCGTGCTCCGAGTCAGGTACAGAGCTAAATGGTGTCCACATCCGCTCCCTCGTCTAGTCGTCACGACACCTCCGAGGCGAGGGCCATGAGTGTGCCCATTCCACAGGCCAGGCCGCTGAGACTCAAGTAGAATCCTTTCCCCGAAGCAGCGCACCGGCGAGTGAAGAAGGGCTTTGCACCCCTCTAAGCCACCCCCACTGCGATGGGAATCGAGGCAGGGCCCGCCCTGTGCTATGAATGAGCCGATGGGCGGTTTCTGCGCGGCCACCCACTGAGCCGGCTCTCACCCTCTCTCTGTGTCTCCTAGGAGATGAACATCCAAGAGCTCACCAACTACAGGAAGAGCGTCATGTCCTTGGCCGAGGCGGGGAAGCTCTACCGCAAGGACCTGGAGATTGTCCTCTGCAGCGAGACCCCCCTGTAAAGGGGTGACGGAGGCGGCCTCTCCTCCCCCCCAGACCCTGCCCTGCGGCCCTGACACCCCTCCCCCGACCCCGGGATCTTGGGCGCTCCTCCCCACGCCCCTGCCACCTGCACAGCAGGAAAGGAGAGACGAGGACGGGCAGCTGACAGGCCTCCCGGAGCCCCCCTCCAGCCCAGCCCTGGCCTGACCGGCTCGGCTCTGCCTGCAGGGGCACCAACCAAGCCTGGGGAGGTGGGCAGGGCGCGGTGGGGGGTTCCCGGCTTCTCTTCGCTGTGATGCATGAGCGCATTTGCTGTGTAATTTAGGCTTCTGTGTCCAGCCAGGTGGACCCTTCCCTCCTGCTCCCCGGCGCCTCCCCGCAGGCCACCACCCACCCCACACTTGCTGATGGTGTAGCTGTCCTCTCAGAGCTGTGTGTGGAGGGCACCGCCCCTCCCCTGTCTTCTCCACTCAGCATGCTCCTCTCTCCGGGCTTCTTGTCTTGTTTACCAAAGAAGAGTTTACAGTCAATAAAGTGGAAACGTCTGCTGGCCGAGCGCTCAGCTTCTCCCTCGGCTAACCGGCTCGCCCCACCTCCTGACCAGGGGGGAGCCTGGACTCGCGTGGGTGGGGAGGGGCGTCAGGACCCCCAACTGGGGTGTAACCGCTGGAAACGGGGCCGTAGGACCCCAGAGCTCTGGGCTTTCACTTAGGAGTCACCGCCTGCCTCCATCACCTGTCACTTCTTTGCTCCTTGCTTGTTCCTCCATCTCCGGGACTGTGCTAAACGGTCTATCTGAGGGGTTTCTCTTAACCCTTTGGAGAGGTGCTGGGGTTGTCTCCTCTGCACAGACAAGGAAACTGGAGATAACGAGCCCCGAGCCTCGCGGCCGGTTGGGGCCAAAGCCAGGGCACGACCCCCACAGATCACAGCCCCATTCTCTCTCTACAGTAGGGAGGCCATGGGCTGGGGCACAGTGGGACGGAGTGATCCCCCCAATCAGCCGGGGGTGCGGGACCACCACCAACCGAACTTCTCCTCCTCAGAGTGCGCTTCACCTCACACCACCCTGCAGATGCCCCCGGTGTGGGACGCGCTCAGCCTTCGGGGCCACGGGGCTCTCTGAGATGCGAGGGTAGAGAGCTGCTGTTTTTAATGCTCTCGCTTATTGACTGTCTACAAGGTGTGTTTGACATTTCCTCATTTGATCCCACAACCATCCCATGAGATGGGTACTATTTTGGGATGAATAAATTAAAGTTCAGAGGCATTAAGTAACTTGTTCAAGGTGATACAACTCCTAAGGGGCAGGGCTAGGACTCAACGACAGGCTGGGCTGACCCTGAGGTCACCTTGGGCGCTGTCCTCTCTCTGAGGGCCAGGAACCCGTCGGGAGCAATAGGCCACCGCGGGGTGGGTGTGGCTGGGTCGGACCTCAGCGCCCCCTCCTTCCCGGCCACACGCCTTGCTGAGCTCAGAGAAGCCGTCCTGCTCACAGCCCGGACGGCGCAGCCCAGTGAGCCACCGTCTGACCTCCGTCCCCCCGCCCACGGCCGCCTGGGCCAAGCGTGGACATTGGCCAGCGAGAGCCCCAGAATCTCGGGTTGAGGCCCAGGGCTCTCGGTGGGACATGCGGTACTGAAGCTAGTTGGTGACACAGCCCCGAGGGTCAGAGGTGGCACATGGCAGTCCAAAACCAAGCCTGGGCCGATGCTGGGAAGAGCAGAAACAATGAAAATCAGCAGGAACAGTGGCACCAAAGCCAGAGGGAGCCAGTTCATAGTGGGGAGGTGCAAGTCAGTCGAGAGAGGGAAACGTGAGAAATAAAGCCCAAGGCCCGGCCGGCGTGGCCCAGGGGTGCAGCATCAACCTGTGAACCAGGAGCTCACGGTGCGATTCCCCGTCAGGGCACGTGCCCAGGGTTGCGGGCTCGATCCCCAGTGAGGTGCGTGCAGGAGGCAGCCAATCCATGATTCTCTCTCATCATTGATGTTTCTCTCTCTCTCTCCCCCTTCCTCTCTGAGATCAATAAAAATACATTTTTTTTAAAAAAAAGAAAGAAAGCTCAAGGACCAGACAGGACCTGCTAGTGAAGGGCCCTGGGCCCACGAGGGGTTGGGATTTCACTCCTTTCCCCGGCTGCTTTGTGACACCTCCTTCTCCTCCGTTCAGTCTTGGCTCAACTGGCACCTTCTTAGTGAGGCCCGCGACCCCTGTTCCCCTTTGCCCCCTCCCCCCAACGCCATAGCCCCTCCAGGCATATCTTTCTCCACAGCACTATGACCCTGGGCCCCACGTGTGTTCCGACCACCTGCCCCCCAGCACCCCACCCCACCCCACCCCACGCCCAGCTAGAACTACCTCAAGGGGGGTGCTCACACCCTATCGCTCTGCCAACGCCTGCTCAACCCACACTCCTGCTGATCGATGATTCTCTCTCTTCAATGATGTTTCGAACTCTCTCTCCCTCTACCTTCCTCTCTGAAGTCAAACCTCCTCCTCACCTAGGGCCCCTCAACTCCCCAGAGCAATGGCCCCGGAACACGTCTGAGCCCTAATCCCCGGACGTAGTAAACCCACTGTTACCCGGCAAAGCAGAACTAAGGCTTTGTTCCAAGCAGCTGGCCTTAGGGAGAGTGTCCTGGGCGATCCGGGTGGTCCTGGGCACGGAGGGCCCCTGGGTGTGGAAGACCAAGGCAGGTCAGAGTGACGCTCAGCCAGCCTTCCAGGTGGAGGCGGGAAGCACCTGGAGACCAGGCCAGGCAGGACCAGATTCCCCCGGAGAGCCTGCGGCTCCTCGACCGCAGCCCATGGTGGACTCCGACGCCCAGAGCTGCAGGAAAACGCATCCATGTTGTTTTAAGCCACCAAGTTTGTGGTCGTTGGTTACAGCAGCCACAGGAAGTAAACACACAGGCAGAAACATGGTCCTGCCCCCCCCTTCCTGTCACAGCATGAGGTGTGGTGAGGACGCGTCTTCCTCCGTGTTCCTGTGAGGACGGAGGCGTCCGAGGGGCACACACGTAGCACCGTGCCTGGCACACAGCGCGGCCAAGGGGCAGCTGTGGGGGCACATTCACTGGGGCTGCTGCCTCTACTTCCAGCCGGGCGTCCTGGGGCTGCCCAGGGCTCACAAGGACCCGGTTGGTTCCAAATCTGTGAAATCCTACACCCCTGCCACCCCTCAGAGAGGACGCCACCTGGTCCCTGCCTCCTGCGTCGGGGACGCGAGCCCTCCAAATCGAAGGACCCGGTTGGTTCCAAATCTGTGCAATCCTACACCCGCCACCCCTCAGAGAGGACGCCACCTGGTCCCCTGCCTCCTGCGTCGGGGACGCGAGCCCTCCAAATCTGGCCGACACCCCAAGGGAACAATTCTGTCTGCCCCAACCCGGTGGCTCACCTGCACACACGGATCCCATGGCAGGGGCTGGGCGGACGCTGAAGAGATGGAGGTGCTGGAAACGGCCCAGAAGCCTGGCTCAGGGGATCGTTCCTCCTTACACGCGTCCTCTGCTTCATTCAGAGACCACAGTCTGCTGGGAGAAGTTGGCCAGACATCCCCCCCTTGGGGTCTCAAGTCCCCCATCTGTAGCATGGGAAGCTTGGAACGAACAGTGTGCAAGTACCTCAACATCTTACCTCCTGACACTTCACGGGAGAGCATATATCAATAGCAAACACAGGTATAAAAGGTGATGGACATCATTAACCATTAGGGAAATGCAAAACCACAATGAGCCCGGCAGGCATGGCTCAGTGGTTGAGCATCGACCTATGAATCAGGAGGTCACGGTTCGATTCCCAGTCAGGGCACCTGCTCAGGTCGCAGCTCGATCCTCCTTGTGGGGCGCGCAGGAGGCAGCTGATGAATGATTCCCTCTCATCTTTGATGTTTCGAACTCTCTCCCTCAACCTTCCCCTCTGAAATCAATAAAAATATGTATTTTTTAAAAACACAATGAGATGCCACTGCACACCAATGAAAACCCAGAGATAATTTTGAAAAGTTTTATTTCCATTTACAAGAGCAGAGTCTACAAAATTGGTGTGGGTTACAGGGAGCTGAAAAAGAGACGAGGCTTCCTCACAGAGCCAGAAAACCCAGCATTAAATCAACAGGAGCAAGAGTTTAAATACCCACAGGGAACTCCTGCACCCCTTCCTGCACGCCGACCTCGTCCACTCTCGTTCCGCTGGATCTGGGTTAGCGTCCGCTTTCACGAAGTCGTCTGCTTCTGGACTAAGACGAGCCCTGGACACCCTGGCTCGGTCCTCGGTCGAAGGGATAGTCTGAGAGCTGCTTAAGTCATGGCAGCTCAGAGGCCTGCACCCACAGTCCATCCTTTAAAGCAGCGGTTCTCAACCTGTGGGTCGTGACCCCTTTGGCGGTCGAACGACCCTTTCACAGGGGTCGTCGCCTAAGACCATCCTGCATATCAGATATTTACATTATGATTCATAACAGTAGCAACATTACAGTTAGGAAGTAGCAACGAAAATAATTTTATGGTTGGGGGTCACCACAACATGAGGAACTGTATTTAAAGGGTCACGGCATTCGTAAGGTTGAGAACCGCTGCTCTAACCAATAATGTCAGCGCGGAGGACGGACATTTCTCCATCAGGATACAGTACAGAACTATTTCATGACTTTAATGGGTGTTTCCCCTGAGGGTAAACACATGTGGGCAGAGGGGGCTGACAAATCCGCCAGGGACTCCCCGTAAAACGTACACTGTCTAAAATACGTTAACATTTCGTTCATATAAGCTTAGCCTCAGGAAGGCTGAACATGTCTTCTGATCTGACACCTCTCCTCATGCAAATCTTACAATAGTAACTCATCACACAAACCCAATCGTTCCTGGCATCTCTCTTAATGAGGTGCAAAAACAAATGTCTGTGCTTTTCCAGGGCTCCCCTGGGCAATCTCAAAGACCATCGGAGGTGTCAAAGACATCCTGAATGTTCCCTTCCATTTTTTTTCTGTATTTATTAAAATGTTTGGGAAGGCAAAATCTAAAGAATTGTCAGAAGAGATCCAGACTCTTGATTAATATGTGAGCACAGGTGCCTGACAAACAACCTGCTTACCTGTTTAATTAAGTGACACAATTTAAAGGGAAACAGACCCAAGAGTACTGAAGACCTACGGCCACCTACAAACTTACACACAAATGTTCACAGCAGCGTAATTCTAAAGAGCCAAAAAGTGGAGACGACCCAACCCTCATCAACTGGTAAATGGAGACTCAAAATGTGGTAGCACACAGCGTCGCTCACACTCCAGTTCGGTGGAGCCGACACCCAGCCCAGCGACAGCCACCACCGTGGGAACAGCTGTCACGCTATCAGCTCTCCTTGCTGCTTTCCCTCAGCTAAATGAGGTGACCCCTGGTACTCAAAACCTCATGGAACCTGATAGGAGCCTTCCAGATGCTCAGGGCAAAATGGCCCCATGGGTCCTTTAAAGGGCTCACCGTACCAGATGACACACAAAATGGAACTGACAAATCCACCATATCACTTCTCTACCATCTTGTAAGGGAACCACAGCAAGATCCTCTGGAGCAGATAAAGAAGCGACTCAACGCAATGTCCTCGACCATCCGGCCAGGGGTCACCCCTCTGGCTCCCGATCGCAGGGAAAGGGACGTAAAGAAACACCGCAGGGACATCATGTCCACAAAGGCACCCATCAGACCTCCACAGATCCCCACCTAACACCCACCACAAAGAAACCAAACAATGTCCCATCCAGCCACAAGGGCAAAGTCCGCCAAGAGGGCGAGGAAGACCACAATCACCCAGGAATCTGGACAAGTAACCCAGAAAAGCACAAACAGAACATCAACAACAACGCGGTTACGCCGAGAGATCCTCTCAGATGCTGAAATGGCAGCTTCAGAAGAATCTACATCACTAGACCCAAAAACAATAGCACAGACAATGAGCCAGGTTCAAGGAATGCTCTCGGCCCAGAGACTCGACCAAGCAATACGAGTTGTAATTTGCAATTTGCAGTCCGCTTTGCTTCAATTGATCGAAGTGCTCAAGAAGCCTCCTGAGGCTACTGCATCACTTCTTCAGGAGGTGTTAAAGATGGCTCGAAGCAACGAGAAGAAGCTCAAGAGATGCAAGAAAGTACAGATGACATCAAAAGACGTATAAGTAGGTTAAACCTTTCTGCGTATGTCTCTACTCACCCACCTCAAGGACACGTTGACTTAGCCCCTTGTCTTGAACCACAAGCAATGGCTCCTGCCCCACAGCCCCGAGAGCACCAAGCTGCCGCATCCTCAAAACCTACTGACGTAGATTCTCAAACAGATGCGTTCTTAAAGTCCTACTAATGTTAGTGATTTAGAAAAAAAAAGAGAAAGAAACGCCGCAGACTGTTAGAACTTGCGGAACACGTCCCTGTGGGGCCGATGGCCCGAGCGTTCATTGCGCAGATCGAGCTCATGGCCACCTTTGCTGAGATGATGCCGTATATGGCGATGAAGGCCTTCATCGAGGAAGGTCTGCCTCGCGCTAGTCTACTTTCTGGAGTCGGCCATGAGATTAAGCCATGTGGAGCTAGAACACAGCCTCCTTGAGGACCATGGCCCATCCGTGTTCCCTTTTCTAAAGGCTTTAAGACTGGAGGGGCATGAGCTCCTTGCTCCTGTGAGCTTCCCAAACCTGTGCCAGGTTGCAAACACAAGGAAGAGGAACGAAGATCCTACGTTCCTTGGCCACAAGTCAACCAAGGAGCAGCTCTCACACACGCCCGAGTACGAAGTAGACGCTGCCTTAGCAAAAACAGCCAGCAGGAGGAGGCTACTAGAGGCCAAAGATGCTGAAGGACTCAAGCCCGCATTTGGGGCGACTGAACACGTATCAGTGTCGCTATGGCATCCAGTGAGGCCCCATCTTCTGCAGATATGATTAAACAGCTTCCTGCAGCTATCATTCCCAATGGCAGTTGTACTTAATTTTTTTAAAAAGTGGTATATCCAAACAATGGAATATTATTCGCCCATAAAATGCAATGAAGCACTGATCCATACTACAACATGGAGGAGCCTCAAAGACATCATGCTAAGCAAAAAAAAAGCCCACAAAAGGCCACACATTGTATAATTCCATTTACACGAAATGTCCAGAATAGGCGACCATTGATGTTGACAGTAGATTAACAGTTGCCAGGGGCTGCAGGTGGGGAGAGTAACGGGGAGTGACTGCTAATGAGGACGGGGTTTCATTTGGGAAATGTTCTGGAATTAGGTAGAATTAGATAGCGCTGGTGGTTGCACAACCGATTAATATCCTAAAACCCCCTGACCTAACTCTCTACAAAGGTAAATAATATCATAATTTTCTTTTTAAAAAACCTGTGCGGGCTTGGCTCGTGAAATGACTAAAATAAGCAGTATAAACACGGCTTGTTCATAAGCGAGGGGTTTTTGCTCAGTGTGTTTTAAAATAATCTATTCCAGGGCATGAAAAATTCAACATGAAGCAGCCAAGGGTTTTCTGGCAAGACACAGAATCTCAGTCCTCTAGACCAATCTTCCATATTATAGGCAACGGCATGCATCAGTAAACCAAGGGGGCAAGCCCACACAACCTGAGCAAACACCACACATTTCAAATATAACGCATGTCAGGGTTTCTTTCCAGAGGCAGGTGTGTCAAATAATACAAACATAATTCCTTTTCCAGACTGTGTCCCTCACAGCGCCCTTTCACATGGGGGACAAACGGACACCTTACTGAAGGGCCGTCTACAGAGGCAAAGCTACTTTCGTAATAATGCTAGCATGTTACTGACGTTCACATGCCATGTGTTCCTCATTGCTACCTTCAAATAAATCACTACCTGTTCCTCACCGTCTCTGCTTCAATGCGGTAGACAGCAACAGCTTTAACCCACATAAACAAAAGCTCTTTGGGGAATCTCGGTGAGTTTTCAGATTGTAGAGGAGGGAGTTCCTGTGTGAAACACACGGTGTAGGCGTGCCCTCCCTTCCGGGAGCACCCGCAGCCCCCCCCCCCCTCCCCCCCCCCCCACGGGCCCTGCTCTGTGTGTGACAGGGTAGAGCCATAACCTCTCCATCAGCCCTGCCCCGAGTGTGACAGTAGTGGCGCCCCAACCCCCCTGATGGGCCCTGCTCTGTGAGTGACAGGGGGCAGAGCCCCAACCCCCTGA
>NW_005370611.1:335504-337348 GCF_000412655.1 Myotis brandtii
CGCCTCTTCCTCCCCCTCAGGCCTGCCTCTCCCAAATGCTAAGGAGCCCACAGGACTTGCCACCAGGGAGCCACGGCCGCTGGTGCTGGGCTCAGCCCCCGAATACGTCCCCAAGGCCCCCTTTCATCTGACTTCTTAGTGAGCCGAAGCCACCCGCCCGGGCTCCCGTTCCCGCCTCATCTCTCTCCTGTCACTTCTTCTATCCTAGGCCCTTCCTTGTTTCACTGTCCCCAGCTTTAATAAATGTCCTTTAAAAATTTTTTTTAAACAGTGTAAAAAGGAACAGAATAAGAAATGACATAACACCCCCAACCCTGTGCCCTTCGCCAAAGCACCTCATCAGCCCAAAGAGCCGGTCCGCTTGTCCACTGACTGAAGAAGAAAAGCAGCAGCACAAAGCTAGCGGAACCAAAGGAGCAGAAAACATGTCATGCCGCTGCCGACGACAGGCATTCATTCAACAAAGAGGGAGTGAACACGCTGGCGCCCATCAGCTTCCTCTTACGGGGACGGAGCGGTCATGGCTTGCAAAGGAAGGAAGTAAATAAAAGTGAAGATGAAGATGGACATGAGAGGACCTGCGACCAGGCCAGTGCAGAGAAGCCTGACTCACTCCCTGGCTCTCCGCTCCCAGCAAACGGTACCGCAGTGTAAGTGCAATGGGGCTGCAAAGAAAACACCTGCTGAGCAGAGCAAGGTGCCGCGAGCCTGCTGAGGATCCGGTGCAATTCTCTCGTATGACATCGTAATAGAAGGCGGGGATGACCATCTGCCATGAACTGAGGCCTGAGCTTCAATGCACCCTCTGCTCCAGAGGGTCCCACCCACCCCACCCCCAAGAAAAATACTTGCAGGCTCCCCAACCCAGCGGCAGCCGGCAGCCGACCAGGACAGAGCTGACAGCACACAGAGACCCTCCCCGGGGCACCCAGCCTCAGGGTCTTCCATGTCCATGAGCAGTGAGGAGACGAGGGGGAGGGGGAAGTGGCCTCGGGGAGCAGCTGCCAGGACAGGGAAGGCAGGCGGGTTGGGGAGATACCATAGACTACGAAGAGACCACACGCGCCCCGAGGGGCTTGTTCAGTTGCGGGGAGGAGGGTGGGAGTGCTGGCCAGGTGGGAAGAATCATACCTAACGGAGAAATAGGCAGAAAGAGACAGAAGTGGTTGGGGGGACTGTCTGTCATCCTTGCAAGTGGACACTTTTAAGGTACATGAGTGGGAGTGCCACAGGGCCCTGGGGGGGGGACGGGGACCCAGCAGACGCAAAAACCCCAGACTGGACGGAAGGTCAGAGGCTGAGAAAGCAGTTGAGCTCAGATCCCGCGGGTGTACACAAAGGGCACGCACCCCCTCACGTTACACCAGCGACAGGGACATGGCGATCCACAGCAGCTGCCCAGTGCCCCGCCCCGACGTGCGGCTCGTCGAAGACAGCACGTCCCACTGTCACTCCGCTCCTCAGCCGTGACGTGTCTCACGTGGGACAACCAGAGTTCGGAACTCGAACCCCAGGCGTGAGGCTGCACTCAGCCTGGGGGTTATACAGGTATCATCACACATTCTCGCGCCTCCCAGAGCCCCACACGAAAGGCCCGTCTCTCATCCTGTCCATCTCGTGGATTCCGATGGGCCCCTCCCTCTGCCCTCAGTCATCTTCCAGGGACACTGGCTGCTCTGGAACTGCCCCTCTTCAGGACCAACCAGGTAAATGACAGGAGGGCCCAGTGCTGAGAGAGAACACGGGGCCTCCTCCATTTCAAGGCATGGGGGTGTGAATGCACAGCTGGCAGGCCCCGAAGCAGCCCGCCCTCCGGCAACAGGGACAGACGCTCCAGCTGGGGC
>NW_005370611.1:337675-348858 GCF_000412655.1 Myotis brandtii
CCCGCCGCGACCCCACGGCCTGTGGGGAGCAGGAGGCGGGAGAGGGGCTGTCAGCCCTGGCCGCTCCCAACAGGACCCAGCATCTCACCATCCCCCCTTCAGAGGGACTGCGGACATTTGTTAGAGCGGAAATTGCAACTGGAAGGTCAAGGCTTAGGAAAAGCAAGGTTTCTGAGAGTCCGTGAAGAAAACCACGCCGAGCGAAGTCTCGGAGAGTCCTCCTGATCACAACACAGACCTACATCACAGGGCTGGCCGGCCCGGCCTCCGGCGCCCCCAGGAGTACTGTCAGCACCCAGTTATCAGCCTAGCGGGGGGACTCCTCAGCTCGCCCCAAAGTGCTGAAGAAGGGGGGCTGCTACTCGGGACTCCCTTTCCAGGGTCACTCTTCTTGGCCGCTGGTTTCCTGAAAATCACTAACGTCCAGACACACCCCTGAGAAGATGGGCTATTTCATCAAGGCCACGGCGGCTGGCAGGGGCGCGGAAGAGCCACAGCAAAAACAGAAAGGGCAAGCGAAGCGGCCGCGGCGGCAGGGAGGCCCCGCGTTCCGGAGAAAACGTGTTAGAGCAGAAACGAACCCAGGCCACAGGGCTTCTCTCCGCTAGGAGAGCCGGTCCGTGAGCACACACCCGACCCCCCGGCCCCCCGTGCAGGGCTCACCCCGCTCGCTCGCTGCGGCATCTCGGGAGCAACAAGTCAGGGAAAGCAGTTGAATGCCAGGGTAAAGAAAACACAAAGTCTGACGAGTCAGATCAAATACACATTGTCCGCAGTGGTACCAACGAGGCGGCCGCATCCTCTTCTGCCCGGACAGAGGCCCCGCCCGGCCATCGCAGGGGCAACGGGGAAGGCGTACAGCCTGTGCCCTATCGAGAAGATCAGGAGGGACGTCGCACGAGCTCGGCAGGGCCACCGGCAGCGAGCAGGGCCCTGCAGCACAAATGAAGTCAGGAAGAAAAAGAGCCTTCCAATCCCAGGGGCACCGCGCGTCCCTCCAGTGGGCAGGAGTTGGGACAATCAGAGGGGGCAGGCCGCCGGCCAGTGTGGCCCCGTTGGTTGGGTGTCGTCCTATGCACCGAAAGGTTGCCGGTTCGATTCCGGGTTGCGGCACAGGCCTGCGTGGTGGGCTGGTGGGCGTGCAGGAGCAGCCCATCGACGTCTCTCGCTCAGTGATGTTTCTCTCTCTCTCTCCCTCCCCTTCTCCCTCTGCCTCTCCCTTTCTCTCTCAAAAATCAATAGAAACATTTTTTTAAAAAAGCAAGGCAAGGAGGGAGGGAATGCTCCCTGGGTGCGGTCCGTGCTCACCTGAAAAATAAATGGCAAAACCACGCGGGCCTCGATGCAGGCCATCGGCCACGGGCGCGAGGACGCACAGCCAGGCGGCCCCTCGGGAAGGAGGGAGAGCAGAAGCTGCTTGAGGACGTGAACACGAGCACAGAGAAAACCCGAGACCTGAAGAAAAAAATGAGAAAAACAAGGCCCTGTAAAATGTACATTGTGTTCTAAACAGGAGAGCCATGAGCACAGAGACGGGGGACCACCCACTAGAGACACATTTCGGGACAAACACACCGAGAAAGACTCTTGCAATAAACCGTGACCCGCAAAGCGGCTCCGGGAAGTCAACAGTCACAGGGGACTTCCTGGAAGCCGCGCAGCGACCAGCCGGTGCCGTGGCCCGACCACCGGAAGAGGTGACATCTTGCTCCCAACAAGCCGACCCGTGGACGCGCCCTCTTCCTGCCGACGGAGCCCGGCCTGGACAGGAAGGCCCAGCACCCGCTCCCAGGGGTCGCCGCAGGCCTGCAGTGCAGTGCCTGCCTCCCAGTTGGTACAGCTGGGGCCCCCCCGCCCAGTACATGCAAGAAACCCTTCCCTTCTAAAGAGCTGGATGTCACAGGCCACGGGTCCTTTCCATGATTCCCATGGTCACACCAAGACGCCCAGCCCACGGGGGAGCCCACAGGGGAGGCCACCACCCTGTCCGTCCACCTGATGGTTCCCCCAAGAACAAATTTCTCTTTTCCCAAGAGGGTCTATACCAACAGCAGAGCTCGCAGACAGCCACCTGCGGCCTGGGTTTGATAAAGATGCCGCCTATGGGTCCTTCCCACCACCACCAAGGAGCCAGTCCGTAAGTCCTCTCGGCCCTCCCGGAGGTCCACTCCAGGCTCATCTAAGGTCCCGCCTGTGCTTTGCTGAAGCCCTTCACGTGTGCAGGTGCATGTGGGAGCGCCACTGTGTCACAGCGTCAAGGAGGAGCCAACTCGGTTCCTACAAAGGTGGCCGGGCCCGGGCCCACCCTGCCATCACCTGCCCCAGCAGTCCCCTCCCCCCGTTCCCCCACCAGCTGGCCCCACCTGTGGAGACTGGCCGTGCTAGCACTGCCCCCACGGTCTGTCTAGCAAAGAAGAAGATTCCACACTGTTCTACCACTGCACCGCGGTCCTGGGGCCATTTGCCCAGCCCGAGGAAATACATGCTTGGAGGTGTCATTGGCAGTTTAACTCCACACCTGATACCCCAGCTCCATGGCGACCACGCTCGTATGAGGAACGAGAATCTCCAGCACCGCACGTCGATGACCTGCACCATCGACTTGCCCTCACCATCCCAGCGCCACCGTTTAGGATCCCAGGACAACAGCTACAGCGAGAACCACCTCTTTGCTTTAAAATAACCAGCACCCCTCGCGGGGCGCACATGCCTCACCCAACCCTAACTGTCACGGCTCAGCCACAGTGTCCCCAGGTGCTGCTGGAACCCTGGCCACCGAGCTCACAGGACCCCACGTGCGGGTGACGGCTCAGGTCCCTAGGACTGCCCGGGGGACTCCGACGGCCACGCTCCTGACACGCACCTCCCAGAGCCCGACTTCACCCTGACTCTTACCCCCGGGGTCGCGGACGAGATCCCCAAACCCTGCAGAGCAGAGGCCAATTCAAGGCAAACACGGGGTGGGCACTGGTTCCCGCGGTCTGAGGCAGGGCGCACCCAGGGGCGCTCCCGGCTGGACCCACAGCCTTTCCAACGCTTGCTGCCAGGTTCCAGGCATGGCAGGGGCTGCGCTGGTGAACCCACGGCTGACGGAGCCCCGGGAGCAAGCAGCTCCGTGAGCGTCCGGAGAAACAGCTCCCAGCGTCCGGATGAACCTTCATCACTCGTGAGCAGCGACACCTCCGATCGTTTGGAATTACTGGGAAGACGTCAGAGGAGGAGTAAAGGGGGAAGCAAGAGGAGAGCCAGCCCTGTGCCCGATTCCTCTGTGGAGGACAACCAATCACTCAACAAGAGGCAAAGGCCCTCATCACATCCAGGACGCCCCAGCAGGGGGCGCCGAGAGCGGGTGCTTCTAGATCAGTGATGGCGAACCTTTTGAGCTCGGCGTGTCAGCATTTTGAAAAACCCTAACTTAACTCTGGTGCCGTGTCACATATAGAAACTTTTTGATATTTGCAACCATAGTAAAACAAAGACTTATATTTTTGATATTTATTTTATATGTTTAAATGCCATTTAACAAAGAAAAATCAACCAAAAAAATGAGTTCGCGTGTCACCTCTGACACGCGTGTCATAGGTTCGCCATCACTGTTCTAGAGCATCTCCCAACGGTGGGCCCTCCAGCGCTGCCGGCTCCGCTTTCCCGTCAGCCTCCCGCTGGGCCTTCCCGATTCTGAGGTTTACGGTTAAAAGAAAACAATGTGTTCACCACAGAAGATGACCTCGAGGCCTTCTTCCCCACACAACTGCCTGCTTAATTTTAATGGTAGCCCAGGTTTTCATTCATCGTAGAGGAACTCACAATTGATATTGTCAGGTACCGCTGCCCCGCAAACCCGGGGACCAGTGATGTCAAAGAAACAGGGCTGCGGGCCAGCAACTTAGAAACCCCTGTGGCAGGATCTCACGGGACCCTCCAGACAGCGCCTGGAAGTAGGCAGAGACCAACAGAAAAGTAATCTTGCCCGGCCGGCGTGGCTCAGTGGTTGAGCTTCGACCTATGAACCAGGAGGTCACGGTTCGATTCCCGGTCAGGGCACGTGCCCGGGTTTCGGGCTCGATCCCCAGTAGGGGGCGTGCAGGAGACAGCCAATCAATGATTCTCATCACTGATGCTTCTCTCTCTCCCTTACCCTTCCTCTCTGAACTCAATCAAAAATAGTAATTTTTAAATAGAGTGGAAAAAAAAGAAAAGTAATCATGCTAAACGTCAGCACAGCCAACAGCCACTTCCCGAGGGCTCGCTGCACAGGGGACATCGCCAAGCAGTGATTCTCAACCGGAGGCGAGTCTGTCCCCTTCTCCGCTCCCCAGGGACGTGTGGCAATGTCTGGAGATGTTTTTCATTGTCACAACCTGGAGAGCCAGGGATGCTGCTAATCATCCTACAATACATAGACAGCCCCCCAGGACAAAGCATTATCCGTCCCCAAATGTCGATAGCGCTAAAGCTGAGAAAGGCATCTGAAAGCCCCACCCCTCTAGGTCAGCCTGTGGACTTCCCCTGGGGGAAGTATTTACACACATAGGCAGGCACAGAGCTTTGCAGTTTTGGGGGGGATCATTAATTCCTGACGCCCATTCATGAACCACCCCCCCCCCACACACACACACACCGGGCACCCAGGGATATGGAGGTCAGGTGCCCTTTTAGAGTCTATCCTTGTAAAGAAAAGGAACCCCTCTCAAAAGAACCTTTGGTGCATGCGACCTTATTCAAACCTCACAGCCATGCAGGCGGGTTGGGACTGTTAGGACCACCGTGGAACAGAGGAGCCGGGTGCAGGTAACTTTCCGGTGACACAGCAGGCTGGGCAGCTGCCGGAGGGCGCCCCAGTTCCAGCCGGGCTTTCCACAGGGTCACACCCTCCTCCTCCCGCCCCTCCCCCTCTGGGAGATGAAGTCAGCAGACCAGCCCCATCCCCGTCTCACCAGGGCAGACGTGCGGACATGGACACCTGACGTGAAGCAGAGGCCACTCCCTTCGTGGGTCCCACATTTTCGGGGAGAGGGACCCTGCCCTGACCCTCCCTCTCTGGTGGGCTCCGGGCTCCCGGCTCGGGGGCTCAGGGTGGGAAGCCTCGCAGTCTCAGCTCCTCTTCATCTTCAACCACGCTCACCCGCGGACATGCCCAGCCCCACCTGTAGCTGCTTCATGGGGTGAGCATGTCAACACCAAGGCCCTGCACCTGTTCACCCAGCCCGCCCACGCGGGGGGCAGGGGGATGGTGCCGGCCCCTCTCTGCTCCTCGCAAGCCAGCAGCCAACCAATGTCTGGAAAAGAATGAGGGACGGCGAGTCCTCGAGGTTTCCTTTTGTCTCCTCCATGACGCCTGGGCTCGGACATCCATGCCCTGCGGGCTCGTCCTCCATCACCACTTCCTGGCGGCCCTTCAGCCTGATCGCAGGGTTCCTGCTGGAACCACCCAGCACGTGCGGCACCTTCAAGTCCCTGGAGGCCTGTGACGATCAAGAAACTGCGTTCAAGCCAAGTGTGTTCAGAGGCACGTTCCTCTTAGTTTGCGAACACACACACACACACACACACAAATCTAAAAGGTTTTGTTTCAGAAAACAACCAGATTTAACGAATGATACCCATTTCTATATGGGCACCAGGGCTTTGCAAATGGGTCGACGTTATGTTAGCGCTAAGCTCCCCACCCCACCACCCCGTTATTCCTTTCTGTCAGCACCCCCCTCTGGGACAAGCGCGGAGTCAGAACACCCCTTCGCTGGACATTTCTTACTGAAATGGGACCGTCGTGGAGCCAGAATCCTGGGGAGTTTATCCTTTCACACTGTTTGGTGTGTTTTGATATCTTACAGCAGTGGATCTCAACCTTCTGGCCCTTTAAATACAGTTACTCATGTTGTGACCCATCCATAAAATCATTTTTGTTGCGACTTCATAACTGTAATGTTGCTACTGTTATGAATCATAATGTAAATATCTGATATGCAGGATGGTCTTAGGCGACCCCTGTGAAAGGGTCGTTTGACTGCCAAAGAGGTCGCGACCCACAGGTTGAGAACCGCTGTCTTACAGAAAAGGCATCCTACGGCCCACTTGTGGGCCCCACCCGGGCTCATCTCTTAAGGGGCCCAGCTCCTGTCCTTGCCTGGCTCTCTCCTCCCACCTGTGCCGGGTGGCTTTTGGGAAGGAGATGGGGGGAGCCCAGCTGACCACAGTCCCCACCGCGGGAGAAGGCTGGGTTCCGTGACACTGGTCCACCAAGGACAACGAGGGAAGGACAAAGCACGGCCGGCCAGCTGGGCAGCTCCACGGCCCAGCGTGGTGGGGCATGCGCTGCACCCAGAACAGGCCGAGAGGGACGGACCTGCCATTTGGTGGAGGGAAACAGGGAAATGGGCCCCGAGAGGGTAAGTGAATGTCTCAAGATCACACAGTCAGTGATGAGGTGGGGACTCGGTGCACTTGCCACTGGGGGAATCACTCCTCACCCCACAGAGGCAGGCTGGGAAGATCTGTCTCCTTTCTCCCCACTCCCCACCCAGCCCAGAGAGGAGCAGCCAGCTGCCCTAGGCTGCAAGCTGCTGCATTTTCGTCAAGACAGAGTGGATTAAGGCACCAGCGGTAGGAATCTAGGTGGGGCCAGAGCGCCCCTGCTGTCCGATTGCTAAACCACCCAACCCTTAGGTGAGCCTCAGACTGCTTGTGGTCCCTGCCCAGGAGAGCTGAGGGTGGGTCCAGGGCACACTCCTCCCGGGAAGTCTATCCTTTCACCCTCCACCAGCCCCAGGACGCCTGTGGGTGGGAAAATCACGCCCACCACGTACAAGGCACCTTTCCTCTCTTGCTGCATCCCTGCATGGGACCACTCAGCAGCATCTACTGATGGCTTTCTGCAGGCCAGCCCCTGGGCCTGGTACTTGGGGACTGGAAATGACAGGACACTGTTCCAGCCCCCATGGAGTTTCTTGAGGGAGGCAACAACCAAGGAAGCCTAGTTTGGCGAAGATTTGGCAGCGGTGAGTGCAGCGGGTCAGTGGGGCTCTAACGGCAGGCCTGGTGAGCTCTGAAGAGGAAACAGGTGCACAGGTGTCGAGAGAGAGGAAAGCATTTCTGGGGGAGGGAATAGGCCCAGCCAACGCCCCTCCTCACTTGTCCCAGCAGCTTCCTCTTCCTCTCCGCTCCTTCCCCTGCTGGCCAGGTCGGTGTCTCACACCTTGACCCTGCCAGTGAGCACCCGCTTTCCGCAATCCTGCACAAGCCTGTCCACAATCCACAATACGTGGGAAATATTTCTTACGCAGGGGATTCAGCAAAATCTACACCAGCGGTCGCCAACCGGTGGTCCGCGAGGTCCGAAAGGTTGTCGGCCGCTGGTCTAAACCATCCTTTGCTCCTAAGAAAGAGAAACCCTCCCACAGAAGGAGAAAACAAAGGGGCAAAGGAGTCTCGCGTGAGGCGTCTCCTTGCAAGTTCAGAGGAAGGAGCAAGTTCACCCTGGGCTGTTGCAGCAAGAGGAGGTGGGCAAGAAGGGACAGGAACCCTGTGGGCAATGGCGCCAGGACGTGCATGTGTGAGAGGGTGAGGAGGCGTTAGGAGCAAAGGCTGGGAGGAGGAAGGCTCAGGGTGAGTCTGTGGGACAGCAGCCGGTAGCTGGAACCACTCAAGTTTGGAAGCAGGAAAGGGACACCATACAAAGCGTCTATCAGGATTCCCAGGACAAAGGCTGCATGGGCTGTGATCATCCTGCAGGCCAGGCGGGGAGGGTGGGGCTGTGTGAGCCCCTAGGCCCCTCCCTGCTGGGAGCACTGCCTCAGGGCTCTCCTCAGTTCCCCTGGTCAGAAGCCCTCCTGCGGGTTGGAGAGGGGGAGGGGGGGGGGGAGTGAGTGATGATGAACGGGGACAGAGCACAACGCAGGCCCAGGCAGCTTGGCCTTCTCCTTGAATCTGCCCCTGAACCACTAAGTCACCTTTCAAAACCCTTCTTCTCAGCCTCCAAGGCCTCCTGACGCCCCCCTAGACCATTTACATTCCTATGGCTCCCACTATGGGCTTTGGAGTAAGACACTGGGAACTGCAACACAGACGGGCCAAGGCCCGGATGATACCCTCTCTGAGTGCCCACCCCCATTGTTTAAGGAACTCTCTGCAGCGTCAGAGCAAGGGAGGAGCCCCCTCCTGGCAGAGTGGGTCCTGGGGCAGCGGGCAGCCCTTCACCCCGGGCAGCAGCAGCATTTTCTTTTTCTGATCCGATTGCGTTTGAATGTGCAGGAACAAGATGGCCACCAGGGGGGCAGCAGAAAGCGAAAGGTTTAGCTGAAAACCCCTAATTTGTCTAAATTCTCTGCCCACCCCGTAGCACAGTGGTCCCCAACCTTGACTACACATTAGATTCACCCGAGGAGCTTCAAACAGCACTGACGCCAGGTCCCCAGCTCCCACCAATTAACTAAACCGGCCCAGGGTGCAACCTAGCACCACACTTCTCTCTCCAGAGGAGAAGGAACCTCTGAGGCCACCCTACTCTTCAGCGAGGGTGGAGGACCACGGGGCTAGACCTTGTGACTCCAAGCAGGGGTCCCCGAGCCTCCAGCGCCTCCAGCACCTCCAGCACCCGGAGCTTGTTGGAAATGCAAACTCTCAGGGCCCATCCAAACCTACTGAATCAGAATCTGTATTTTAACATCTCCAGGAATTCAGGCAGATTAGAGTTTGAGGAACGATGGTCCTAGTAACCAGAAGGGCCCCTGGGGAGTTTCCAATCCAACGCGGTATCTACGGTTTATGGATGCAGAGGTCAAAGCCCAGAGGGCAGAACCCATTTGCTCAAGGTCATCAGCCAGGCACTGGGTGGGCTGGCACAGACCTCAGACCTCAAGACCCCCATCCCAGTCCACAGCACCCTGCTCTCCCAGCCCAGAGCTGGGCCTGGGCCCCAAGTGGCAAGCACTGGCGGCAGGAATTTTGGGGGGTTTAGGGAACTTGCCCATAGCTCTCGGGATGTGGCCTGGGGGGTGGGGGGGGGGTCTCAGAAATGGCTACGACACCCTCCCTGACTCAAGGTGCTTCTGTCCAAGGGCCATTTAATAGTCGAGATCCAGATGAGACCAGGAATTTACCTTGTTACATCACAGAGTAGGGATGGAACACAAACTCCCCCTAAGGCTACCCTGAGAACTATCTGGGATAACAGGCTTCATACCTGGCATCTAGCTGGTGCTCAACATCATGATGATTCCATTCTACTCAAAACCTGCTCCTTCCAGGGCCCCGGCGACCGGCACGCTTTGGTATCTTCTGCAGCCCCTTGAGTTGCTCCTTCCATCTCTTTGTGCCCCCTAATGAATGGTAGCATTTGTTTAGTACCGTACATATATTGAAGCAGTTCATATGAGCTCATCTACTCCCACAACACTGCTTTAAGACAGGTTCTCTTCATACCCCGATTCAAAGGTGAAGAAACTCAAGCCCTAGCTGGTTTTGCTCAGTGGATAGAGCATCGGCCTATGGACTGAAGGTCCAGTGTTCAATTCCAGTCAAGGGCACATGCCCAGGTTGTGGGCTCGATCCCCGGTAGGGGGGGTGCAGGAGGCAGCCGTTCAATGATTCTCATCATTGATGCTTCTATCTCTCTCCCTCTCCCACTCTGAAATCAATGGAAATAAATAAATAAAGGTGAGGAAACTCAAGAACAGAGCCCCTCAAGCCACACGTTCCCCCTCGATAACTTCTCCTCTGGTCGTTGTGGGGCCAAGCTCTAGTCTTTGCTTTGAGCCGTCACCCTCTCCTTTGACTGACAGGCCCACATTTCCAAAGGCCAGTGGGACTTATCCACATGGATGCCTTTCCCTGATACCCAGCCAACCCCGAGCGCCCAGCCCCTTCCTCTAGCTCAGGCGTCCTCAAACTGCGGCCTGTGGGCCACATGCGGCCCGCCAAAACATTTATCCGGCCCGCCGGGTGTTTTTGCCGCCGCTGCCTGTCCTGCTTAGCAGCCGACTCGTCCCGGGCCCGCAGTGCGCATGTGTGGAATGTCTGAGGGACAGTGAACTGGCCCCCTGTCTAAAAAGTTTGAGGACCTCTGCTAGCTTGAGCCTCGGGAGCTCACCCTGTCCGTCTATCTCTATTACAGCAGAGCTCATTTTGTGCAGACGTCTAGCTCAGCATGGCCGCCGGCCTCCTGCCCTGACTGTGGGATCCTGGCAAGCAGCACTCTGTCCTCAGGGGGCCTCTTGCAGACCCAAGCAGCACAGTGAATGTAGGACTCACCCAGCTCTCGGCCCAGTTTCCGCTCCCAGCAATCCCATTCAGCGCCCAGTACTATTGCCATCTGATCCTCTAAGCGCTGACACTTCCCCTGGACCATCCTCTCCAACAGCCTTCCATCACCACCACCTCCCACCCCCCTACCCCCGCCCCCAACGGTCCTCTCTGCTCCGAACTGCCTCCAACTGCCTCGGATCTCTCACTTCCCCCGCATTCCAACAGACCAACTGCTCATCCGGCCTTGATATTTTGGGGGAGGACTGGCCAGTACTTTTGTAGACTGTCCCTCCATGTGGGGGGACATAAGCCTTATCTACTATTTCCTGGTGAATAAATCCAGATAATGCAGCGGAGGCAAGAATAACACAGAAGTGGTGATCTGTCCTCAGCACATCCTACCGACAGGTATCATTACTGCTGGTTTCAACTTTGGTGACTTGGAAAAGGTGACGTCTGGCAGGTCTCTCCACAAAAGAATTACAATTTTTCCCCTTGGCGATTCTTGCCTGTCATTATTATGCCAGGCGGATCCCCCGCCTCTCAATATATAGATACATATGCTCTATACATAATATCCACGGACATGTGTATGTTGACATAACCAATTATTTCCATCAGAATGGACTCGTGGATACTTACTTTATTCTATGAGTTATAATCCATTACTATCAATATTTATTTATTTATTTATTTGCCAAAAGGACCCCAGACCTGGCCTTTGGGAGCACCTTGGAGTTAGCTCCGTGTCCTGACAGCCCCCATCATCTCTGAACACTCCTAACTTCCTGGGAGTTTCACACCCCAAACTCCTCTCTGTCCCTCTCTCCTCCTCATCCCGCCCCTCCCAGGCCCACTGGCTCCCCGGGGCCCTACTCACCTTGCTCAGGGGCGCCCCCTGACGCCCACCGCGGCCGGTGTCGCCCCGACAGCCTCCGTCT
>NW_005370611.1:349068-352791 GCF_000412655.1 Myotis brandtii
CGGGACCGCCCTCCTGCCCCACGTGCGCCTCGAATAGCGCCAGGTGTACGCGAGGCCGGGGAGACTGACACCCGGAGGCGGCTCGGCCGGGAAAGGGGCTGCAGACCTTTCTCTTTAGCAGCAAAGAAGGCACCCTCGCCGGCGGCCCTCTTGGCGCAGTGGGCAGCGCGTCAGTCTCATAATCTGAAGGTCCTGAGTTCGAGCCTCAGAGAGGGCACAGGCGTTTTGCTGTGGCGGCGCCCGGCACACACGTGACTCCACCTCCCCTCAGGAAGGGTGAAGCCACAGCCGCAGGAGTGAGCGTGCCCCCCGCTCCAGGGGACACGGGTAAGAAAACACGGTGTTGGCCCCGCTGCGGGGAAATGGACACATCGCGGCCGGGAGGCTCCATTCCTTTTGCGACGTCTCCGCAAATCAACCGCCTGGGCCACTGATCTCTTTTCCTCCAGCCCCTTTGCTGGGAGCAAGGCCCTGCCCCGGGTTCTTGTCTCCGGACGGTGTCCTCGCTCCCTCTAGCTCCGCTTTCAACAGGCGGGAAGCCTCGGGCAGCCAGTGCGGGTCCCCCACGTGGCCCGAGAGCGAGGTGGGGCGGGGCCTCGCTGACCCGGAATGACCAAGCTCTGACCAGTTTTAGCTGAATTCTTCAATGCAGGTGTTTGTTCTTAGTAAGATTATACTTGAGCCAAATTGACAACATATGCCAGGGAGCTAGATCTGAATGTTCCTTGAACCTTTCAGTTTTCGATTATTCAGTTTTACAGTAGCTTCCAATTATGTTGTGATCTAGTCTCTATTAGTTATTTCTTCATTTCAAAAATAGGAACATTTCTAGTTTTCATTTCATTATTCATTTCTGTCTTAATTGCATTGTGGTCATGAAATATATTCTGTAAGAGTTAAATCCTCTGAAACCTATGACAGTTTATGGTCAAGTTTCATAAATGCTTTGTGTATGTGAAAAATACTCTAGTGATTGTATGAATTATTCTGAGTTTACTCATTATGTTATTCAACTCTTCTATATTATTATTTTGTCTGGTTACTGGTTACTGAGAGAGAGAGAGAGATTTGTCTATTTTTGTCATTTCTTCTTTATAAATATGAAACTATTAATAAATGCATAAAACAATGGAATTTTTGTATCTTCCTGTTGGATTTATGAAGTGTTCACCTTTATCTCAGATATTGCTCTTTGTTTTAGAGCATATGTAATCTAAAATTAATATATCAGCTTGCTTGGATTTAGCGTGTACACAAAATATCTCATTTTCATCCTTTTTGTATCCTTATGTTTTAATATATTTTAAACACATACATCTGAGAATTTTTAAAATCCAGTCATATATAAACACATTAATAGGAATATTTACTCTACTTACATTCACTATAATTGCTCATATATTTGGATTTAAACCTCGATAGACATTATAAATTTCGGAGTCTATTTGTTCCAATAGCCCAGTAGGATAGATCTACTATTGGCTTCTACCCTCTGTATCATATTTTTACATGGACGCTAATTATATTATTTAGAGCAGTGGTTCTCAACCTTTGGGTCGCGACCCCTTTGGTGAACGACCCTTTCACAGGGGTCACCTAAGACCATCCTGCATATCAGATATTTACATTACGATTCATAACAGTAGCAACATTACAGTTATGAAGTAGCAACGAAAATAATTTTATGGTTGGGTCACATGAGTAACTGTATTTAAAGGGCCAGAAGGTTGAGAACCACCGATTTAGAGGCACACTGGCAACAGCAGGGTAGGCAAACTATAGCCAACAGATCAATCTGGCCACTGCTTGTTTTTATACATAAAGTTTTATTGGAACACAGTCCCACGCATTCATTTATGTATTGTCTATGGCTGCTTTCACGCTACAGCAGAGGAGTATTTGGGGCAAAGCCTAAAATATTTATTACTTGGCCCTTTAAGTTTGTTGTTTCCAGGGCTACAGTAACAAATAGACTCCAAAATTTATAACAGCTCTAATATAAGTTTATTTCTCGTCCATGTAACAATCCAAAGTGTGCAGCTTTTCTCCATATTTGATTTGTGGAAACAGGATGCTTCCACCTCGTGGCTCTACAATCCTCTAGGGCAGTGGTTCTCAACCTTCCTAATGCCACGACCCTTTAATACAGTTCCTCATGTTGTGGTGACCCCCAACCATAAAATTATTTTCGTTGCTACTTCATAACTGTAATGTTGCTACTGTTATGAATCGTAATGTAAATATCTGATATGCAGGATGTATTTTCATTGTTACAAATTGAACATAATTAAAGCATAGTGATTAATCACAAAAACAATATGTAATGTGTTTTCCGATGGTCTTGGGCGACCTCTGTGAAAGGGTCGTTTGACCCCCAAAGGGGTCGCGACCCACAGGTTGAGAACCGCTGCTCTAGGGCTTCCATGCCATTCGCCTCGGGTTGGTAGAAGAGGACAGAGAACCTGGAGGGGACACCCCTACTCCTTTAGCCTTGGCCCAGAAATGGGACCCATTCTTCTCTCATCATTAGTCAGCAAGAATTAGGTACCCAACAACATCTCAATGCAAAGATGGCACACTTGATCTATGGCTTTGCAGTCTCCTCCCAGTGACAACTCTAAGCTACAAACTTGAGTGGGCAGCTATCTCTCGGCCATGCCAACACCAAGCAACGAGGCAGCAAGATGGGAGAGGAATAGAAAGCAGGCCTAGCTGGCTTGTTTTGGGGAGCTGGGGCTTTTTCAACTTGGGGAAGGCCAGAAAAATTACATCATCACATCCTCAAACATGAGGAAGCTGACACAAAACTGTAGCTTTTGACTGGCACCAAATGCCAGAATTAGGATCAGGACTTGCGAAGACTCAGATAAAGTGAGGTATTGTGAATCAGGAAGCTAAAAGGAGAGCCTTTCTCGGGATATGGTTAGACCAGCTCATGGAGTCTCAGCCTCGGCCGGGGGGCTCAGTAGGTTGGAGCACCATCCCGTACACTAAAACGTTACCGGTTTGATTCCCAGTCAGGGCCCATATGGGAGGTAACAGATCAATATTTCTCTCACATCACTCTCTCCCTTTTTCTTTATCCTCAGGTGAGGATTAACAAAAGAGTTGAGCAATGTTAATCTACCAACTCCAATATATAACTTGAAAATTTGTACATATACATACATTTCTTAAGCCTTCTTAAATTCCAAGAATTCCCTGCACGCACCCCCTTCCCCCCCCCCAAAAAAGTTACAAACAAAACTAAGTCCTGCTCTAGCGGGTTTGGCTCAGTGGATAGAGCATTGGCCTGTGGACCCAAGGGTCCCGGGTTTACTTCCAGTCAAGGGCACGTACCCGGTTGCAAGCTCCTCCCCAGTCCCAGCCCTGGTCAGGGCTTGTGCAGGAGGCAACCAATCAATGCGTTTCTCTCACATCAATGTTTCTCTCTGTCTTTCCATCTCTCTTCCATTCTCTCTAAAATCAGTCAAAAAATATCCTCGGGTGAGGATTTAAAAAATATAAATGAAGAGCCCTAGCTGGTTTGGCTCAGTGGATACAGCATCAGCCTGTGGACTGAAGGGTCCCAGGTTCGAATCCGGCCAAGGGCACATGCCTGGGTTGCGGGCTCAATCCCCAGTAGGGGACCTGCTGGAGGCAGCCAATCAATGATTCTCATCATTGATGTTTCTCTCTCTCTCCCCTTCTCCCTTTCTCTCTGAAATCAATAAAGAAATATAT
>NW_005370611.1:357320-365563 GCF_000412655.1 Myotis brandtii
AAATATATATATATAGAAAGAGAGAAAGAAAGAAAGAAAGAAAGAAAGAAAGAAAGAAAGAAAGAAAGAAAGAGAGAGAAAGAAAAGAAAAGGAAATTTCTAAAAAAACCTAAGTCCTTCCCTACCCTGGATTTGCTGACTGGGGGCATAAGGAATCCACCACAATGAAACGTATCCAGGCCATTCTGGTTTTTGCTTTTCTATTTTATTAGTTATAAAGGCAAGTTTCCCCACCAAAACCCAGCCATCGGTGGTGGAAAAATAACAAAGTGAAAAATCCCTAAGCTGTACACTAAAAACCTGGGAGTGCAGGCTAGGGGTGTTGTGGGAGAGGGGAACAGACAGGTGACCTGCCATCGAGGAGAAAGTGGAGGCAGGAAGCGCCGGAAGCTGGTCGGCGCCCAAGGTCACCCTCTCAGCACGCTGCTTTCTCTGGATCTTCACCAGCAGAACCCGACACCAACCTTCAATACAAGAGCTGGTAAACCGTGGCACAGTTTCTGGAGCCTGTGACCAGATACTGGTTGTCGGAGGACACGTCGCAACACAGGACTTCTGTAGACTCCTCCTCCTAGGGGAAAAGAGGCGCCAAAAAAGGTCCTCTATGCAGGGGCCAGGCTTGGGCCAGAGATGAAGGTTTCATTTAGGGCTCTTTCAAGGCTCAGCATAGACCTGAGGCTCAGTTTAGAGGCAGGGCCAGGTCTCAGGGCTCACGGTGGAGCCCCTGAGTTTACAGGACCTCAGGTCCTCATCCCCTGCATCTATTAAATGGCCCCGTGCCATCTCAGAGGGCCTCTCCAACACTGCCTCTGGGGCCTGACTCACTGGGATCGGAGCTACAGCTCCTGAGTGCCGGGTTTTCACACCCCTCCTTCCAGTACCTGAAACAACCTTTGTAGATAAGGTGCAGATAAGCAGTGGATTGACTCATCCATTGTGGTCACAAAATAGCTCCCTGCAAAGGAAAAACAGATGGAGGGCCAGATAATGCATTATAGTCCAGCTGTTCCCGGCCGGACTAGGGAAGAGGTTTCTCTGCCTCAGTTTCCCCAAATATAAAAATCAGAGACACAACACGAACCATTCCCTCGTCTGCCCCCACCCTCCAGCCCCACAGAGGATCACAGTGAGCATCGCTGAACAGGACAGCAGCTGGGGCTTCGTGCCTCTTCCGTCTGCCCGTGTCTTCAGGCTGCCATTCTGCAGGGGAAGCAACCCTTTCTGACAGAGCCAGGAAGGAAAGGGGCGAGGAGAGAGAGAAGATAGGAAAGGTAGCCGGGCTATCAGAGGGAGAAACACAGGTGGGGTTGGGAGTGGGGGGTGATGCAGGGGTGAGAGCAGTGGGAGAGCAGATACCTGGATCTCTGTTTGGCCAGTGTTGGGGCTGGAGAGGGAGGAACTAAGAGTCTGAAATAGTCTGGGCCCAGACTTTAAAGTGAGTAGACACCCCAGAGTGTGCCAGGACACCCCGAGGTGTTGCCTGGCTTCTCACGCACCAGAGGTGGCAAACTTGAGGTTGTGGTGGTGGACGTATTTATGTATGACGGCCTTAAACGCCTCCTTCCGGTGCGTGTGCAGGATGATGACGTCACTCGTCCGCAGGCCCACTAGCAGCCACTCCTCGCTGGGGTCGTGGGCAATGCTGAGGATCTGTGGGGAAGGAGGTGGAGTCAGCGCTCCGAGCTGCCAACTCCATCCTTTGTGCCCACCTCCAAGTTCAAGTCCCGCTCCTGCAGGCACCCACAGCTCCCAGGCCCTGGGGGCCGCACTCAGCCAGCTGTGGCCGGCCAGGCACCTCATGGTGGAGGTTGTATTGCTGCAGCTTCCGGCAGCTCCTCAGGTCCCAGGAATACAGGCTGGTGTCTTCGCCTCCAGTCCAGAACTTATTGCCCGTGATATCCACACATCGGGACCCATATTCAGGGACTTCGTGCTTCCTGGTGGGAAATAACTCAGAGGTTTGTGTTTGGTTGGGACCCCCAGGAGTTTTGGGCCCAGGAAGGCCCTAACAGTGGTTCTCAACCTTCTGGCCCTTTAAATACAGTTCCTCATGTTGTGACCCAACCATAAAATTATTTTCGTTGCTACTTCCTAACTGTAATGTTGCTACTGTTATGAATCGTAATGTAAATATCTGATATGCAGGATGGTCTTAGGCGACCCCTGTGAAAGGGTCGTTCAACCGCCAAAGGGGTCGCGACCCACAGGTTGAGAAGTGCTGCCCTGGAAGGACCCCACACTCACTCACTTAGTCCTGCCGCACAGAGGGGAGAGTGAGGTCCAGAAAAGACACATGCCTTCCTGCCCCCAGGGCATACCTGATCAAGATTTGACTCTGCAGATCCCAAATCTCAACGAATCCTTTGAAACAAGCCAAGCAGATCTGGGCATTGGAGGAGATGGCCAGAGAGTAGCATATGGGGCCTGCAGAGGCCAGCTGTGCCCTGATGCGGGGTGTGGGTGCCAGATCCCAAAGCGTCAGGGTCCGGGACACCCCCCCGGTGATCAGGCTCTGCTCGTCGGGGAACAGCTTGCAGCTGAGGACACAGTTATGACGGTCCTGTAGGGACGGTCACACGCTCACATCACCTCTGCAAAGCGCAGGCTGCGAGGCTCCTGACGGAATCGCGTCTGGGTGCCCTGAGCCCTCGTAGCACAGCCCTCACCTGGAAGTTCAGCTGGGCCTGCGGGGCCTTGTTCCAGGTATGCAGGGCACTCTCGTCCCACACCCTGATGTAGCCGTGGCCACACGTGTACACGTGGTGAGTCGAGCCGCTGATGGCAATGGCACAGACTTTCTTTCCGTGGCAGAGTCTGCCCACCTTCCAGGACTTGCGTGGGATCCTCTGCCTGACCACCACTTCGTCTGCCACGGGAGGCTGGGAGAGGAGAGGGTGGTGGCCTTGAACGGCCATCGCCCTGGGCCCCCTCATCCGTGGGGACTGCCTGCCCCTGTCCTCTGACTACATTCCTAGCCATTCACCCAACAGCTCCCCTCTCACCCCCAGGCAGGATCGTGTCTCAGCTGGGGACCCCAGCCCCCTGACATCTTCTACGCTAGCCCAGGTCAGGCCCAGGTCGCCTCCGTGATAAGCAGGGCCACATTTCTGAGACCATTCCGAGTGCCAGCAGCGAGGGCAGAGCCTGGCTCAGAGCCGCCACGGGTGCAGCTCTGGAAGTGACTGTGAGCGGAGGCCCTGAATACTGGTGGCGGGAGAAGGGGGGAGCCACAGGACCCCCGCCACCTATGGGAGAGCGAGCGAGTGTGGACACTGCACACCCTCACCTTCTTGTTTGGGGGGAACGGGGAAGAGAAAGATCCCAAGTTTTTGTTTTTAAAAAACAAGACACTTACAATTGCTCTGAGGAAGGACCAGACTTCGTCACTGGGAGGAGGCGAAGAACAAGGCAGGCCTGCAGGGAAGTATCGATGCCCACGGCTCACGGAGAGGGCAGCGGGCAGCCTGCTCTCCTGACGCCAGGGCCTCTCTCCCAGGCCCCATCTGAGCACCTTGAGCTGCCACCCTCCCTGCCCACACTGTCCCGGTTGCACTTACCAAACTCGAATCCTAGTAAGCTGCTGGGACAAAGGAGAGGGGGAGGGGAGAGACAGAGCATGAAATGGAGGGTTCCCTGCTAGGACGCCCCCCCCCCCCCCCCCATTTCTCCTCCCCCCCCCCCCCCACCCCCAGGGGAGACCTACCTGGAGGCAAACTCTGCTTCTTCTCTCGACCGCCCCTCGGAGAACCAGCTGGCCTGGAGCTCGGACCTGTCGAGGGCCTGGAGGGCCCACTGCTGCGGGGTCACAGTGCTCATCTCCTGATACACCGGGCCCTGCTGTGCCGGGGAGCCTGGGGACCACTGCGGGGTGCCACACACCCCATCCAGCTGGGGCTGTGCTTGATGCCTGTGCTGAGAGGAAAGGCCAGAGCCCTCTGGCTCATACCTCCTCGGCTCCGATTCCTCATAAATTCTGAGGATACTGAATGCGGTCTCTTCCTTCTTTGCACTCATGTCCTTAGACCGAGGAAGTGCCTGAGGCACCTGGTGTAGCTTAAGTGATGGGCCCTCAGACAGAGGCTGGGCTCCCAATCCGTCCTTACCCCCTGCAGCAAGAGAGAGAACGGATACGGGTGCGCTGTTTGGGGTCTATTCAGAAGGGTCAGAGAACACCTCTCTTGTGAGAGGATTCAGAAGATCAGTCGCTAACTTTTTATACAAAATGTTGGCAGCTGCCCTGCCCGGTTTGGCTCAGTGGATAGAGCGTCAGCCTGCGGACTGAAGGGTCCCAGGTTTGATTCTGGCCAAGGGCACATGCCTGGGTTGCAGGCTTGATCCCCAGTAGGGGTCGTGCAGGAGGCAGCCAATCAATGATTCTCTCTCATCATTGATGTTTCTATCTCTCTCTCCTCCCTTCCTCTCTGAAATCAATAAAGAAATATATATATAAAAAAATGTCGGCAGCACTGGTGACAAGTTTCATAGAGACATTCTTAGATGTTACCAGGTATCGTGTTTTTCCTTCTAGACACACACACTGCACTTCCAGTCCCATAAAATCAATCCACCCTTTAATCTGACAAACGAAGGCTCATCCCCAGTGTAAATAAAACGTAAGGCAACAGGAAACTCCACTCACATCACAGGGCCTCTTGCCCCGTGGAGGGGACAGCGGGGCGGGGGGTGTGGGGGGGAGACTCTGAAGAAGTCACGCGAACATGATGTTCCGTTTGGATGGGACAAGGTTGCAGAGCAAGGAGGAGGGTGTCTGCTGTTGGTAATCTTTCCTACCCTATGGGAGAACTCTGAGAACTGAATGGAATCATGCCCGTAGACGCCGCAGAATGATGTAAAGCTAGTGACAAACATGCAATAATCGGCAGAGGTTGCGTTTATTTGTGGACTGTGCCAGGGACCACAGCAAGGAAGAATTAAGGCAGACAGACCAAGTGCCTTCATTCGGGTAGCCCTGGAAGGCCCGGGGGAGGCTCAGGGTGCCATTATCAGGGAACGTGAGAATCCTCGGGGACAAAATGATGGTGGGGCTGGGGAGGGCATCTTCTAATGGGAGCCATTGCCTTGTGGACCAGGCTCAAACACTGGCTCTCAGACACCACGTCTCTCCAATGCCCCAGCAGACTCCCCAGGGAAAACAGGCTGCCTGCTCTTCAGCAAATGCAGGGGGCAGTTGTATCAAAGCCTCCACGACTCTTGACACCTTTGAGCTCTCGCTGTGTGTTTGGCCCTCAACCAAACACTATACGTAGCTGAGCCCATTTTATCCTATAACTGTGCCGCATTTTACAGATTTTTAAAACTGAAGCTCAGAGCAGGTGAGCAAATAGCTCGAAAGCACAGAGAAAAGGTTCTCTTCTCTGCCCTGTCTAGCTCCAAACAGTCTCCTCTCCTACCTCCCCATCAGAGGAAGGAAGGCAGCATCCACCATAATTAAAAGGCAGTTTCCCTCGGACCCAGCACTTCCACTTTAAGGCATTTGTCCTAAAGGTGCCCTTGAATGTATGCAAGAGGATATAGGTACAAACTGAAGCACTGGTTGTGACAGCAGATGAGTGGACACACCCAAAGGAGGGAGCTGGTGAGGTAAGTCACAGTGTATGCATAACGTGGAATGCTATGCAGCTGTTAAAAATAACAAGGACACTAGTGCGTGGATGTGGAAATTCCAAGGAGTGTTCACGGGCGGACTGGTGGGTTCTGAAAACACGCAGATTTTGTGTAAAAGAAGGATGGACATGAGAGCCTTTCTTTGCACATGTCTGGATGCACATATTAGGAAAGTGGTTGCTTTTGGGCATGGAAATTGGCAAACAGGAAAGAAGAATGGGAGGAAGATTTGTTGCTAAATAACTTGGGATAGTTTCTGCATATTTTTTGGCTATTTGAACCTAAATTAAAAACTGTGGGAACTTGAGTCTTTTTGTCAACCAAGTCCTTCCTTTCTCACCTTCCCCCAAATGATCATTTGGGGCCCTCGTGATTCTTAGTTATTTGGTGTGTGTGTGTGTGTGTGTGTTTTAAACTGAAGCTCAGAGCAGGCGAGCAACTAGCTAATCAATATATTTTTATTGATTTCAGAGAGGAAAGAAGAGGGAGAAGGAGATAGAAACATCAATGATGAGAGAGAATCATTGATCGGCTGCCTCCTGCACAGCCCTCACTGGGAATTGAGCCTGCAACCCCGGCATGTGCCCCGACGGGGAATGGAACCATGGCCTCTTGGTTCATGGGTCGATACTCAACCAAATCCGCCTTGACACACATCAGGCCCCTTTAACTGGGCCACCAGGGCTGCCTGGGCCCTGGTGAGGGCAGAAGCACAGAGCACACGTTCCCAGCCCTGTGTGTGTGTGTGTGTGTGTGTGTGTGTGTGTGTGTGTGTGTGGGTGTCAGCTGCCCAGACTCCCGCTTGGGGTTTAGGTAAAGCTTAAAGGCAGTGAAGCCATTTAACCAGGATTTCACCCTAAGAAAGAGGAGACGGAAGAGTCTTTCTAGAAAGAGGAGAAGGGAGAGTTGATAGCCCGGATTCCCCTTCTGCCCTATCCCCAGAGGTGGGAACACAGAGACCTCTCCCCTTCCCGGGCAACTCCCTCTTTCCCAAGCTTCAGCATAAAACGCTAGAGCAGGGAGACAACCCTGCCAACAAGATAAGCACTCCACCAGCGCCCACGGCATGACATTCACCTCTGAAAGCAGGTCAAGCCCTAGAGCCGGGAAGTCAGCAGAGCCGAGATCTGCTCGTGCTGGGAACCCCGTGCCCCAGCTCTGGACCCTCCCCGCCACACCAGGCACTGCCACGAATGGCCCATCTACCAGGAGTGGCCACAACCACAGCCAAGCGCAGGCCACCCCTGGGGTGCCATTTCCGAAGAACCCTGGTGTCCTTGGATGAGGGGCAAGGTGGGGATCTGCCAAGTAAGTTCAGGGCAGGAGGAAAGATGGATTGAGAACTTTTTAGAGGGACACGTCTATGGACCGTGTTCAGGCCGCCCACAAGAGCTAGTGTTTCCTCCAAGGTGTGCAGCTGGATTGGGTTGTGCACCAGAGCCACTCAAATGTCCGTCTGTGGGTGAACCCCTCGCTTAGGGAGCCGGCGATGGGCTGCCCCAGCGTGGGTGACTGTGGGGGAAGGAGGAGCCGTTTCTTTTCCTTCCCCCTGTTCTGGCTTTACAGGCCTGGCTCTGTGACCTTTGGTCTCTCACGAGTGTCCCTAAAAGTGAGGAGCCGGGGTGCTCGCTTCGGCAGCACGTATACTAACATTGGGACGACACAGAGAAGATTAGCATGGCCCCTGTGCAAGGATGACACGCAAATTCGTGAAGCGTTCCATATTTAAAAAAAAAAAAGTGAAGAGCAGGGAAGCCATTCTTTTCTGCGGCTGTCTCGCCCAGAGGTTCTTAAATTTGAGCAATCAGAACCCCACCCCCACCCCCAGATCTTCTTAGAACAGAATGGGGGGCGGGCAACCCCAGAGATTCTGATTCTGTGGGTCTGGGGCCACAGACTTGGTATTTCTAACAAGTTCCCAGGTGATGTCACCATGCGGCGGCCGGGGCCCCACTGAGCAGCACTGCCTGTCCCCTCTGCCCGCTGGCCCCTTTCCTGCAGGAGGGGGTGGGGGGAGCCTCTCCTGTCTGCTTCCTCCTTTCCCCTCGTCCAGGGCCTGGCCCACCCCCGCTGAGCACGCTCTTCCCTTCCCTATAGTCTCCCTCGCTCATTGGCCTGCGGCAGTGTTCTTACCTTTGCTTCCCCGGGAGAGGAGCAGGGAGCAGCCTGTGCCCCTGCCCAGAGGCCCTGCCCAGGTACAGCCAAAGGTAGTGGTGGGGGGTGTGTGTGTGGGGGGGGGGGGCGGGGGGGGCCCCAGCCCTCGGGCGCACCCCGAGGCTAGAGTCTGGATCCGCAGAGCCGGACTTCAAACTTCAGTTTCCAGATCTTTATTTGGAGGCTGGAGCGCCCTCCTGTGGGCAGCGGAAGCGCAACCCCATTCGTACCACTGTGTCCACGGGCTGGTGGACCCGAGGGTTGTGCTCAGGACACCGCGCCCCTTCCCACGCCCACGCACCCCGCCCGGAGCCCCTGGGCGTTCACCCGAGAGGCTGCCGGCGAAATACATGCGCCCCATCGACACAGACACAAACACTGCTTCCCTTACTGCCGCCATCCTCTCCACCGAAATCATGTCCTGCGGGGCCGAGAGCGCACCCCAGGGAGCAACTCCAAGTTTA
>NW_005370611.1:366858-367213 GCF_000412655.1 Myotis brandtii
AGCCCGGGAAGCTCCCTCCCCTCCCCTGCCCGGCTTGGGCCTCTCGCCAGGCTCCTCCCCGAATGGCGGGTGCCCCGCGGCAGCCATGTTTCCCTGAACCTCAGTTTCCCCTCCTGACCTGGAAGGGCGGCCCCTGTTCTCCGAGGGCCCTGACAGTGACAGACGGGGCGGAGGCGCCTGCGCTGCGGGCAGCACGTGCTGACCAAGGCCGAGGGGACTTTAACCCTGGCTCCTCCTGGATGTGTGAGGGGCGGTCTCCATGCTGTGGCCCCTTCCCGCCTGGTAAGGGCTCCACTGGCCCGGAGTCCGGGCAGGTGCCTGCCTCCTCCTGCCGCCCCTGGGCAAGGCCAAGCCC
>NW_005370611.1:367234-440956 GCF_000412655.1 Myotis brandtii
TGGGACCCGTCCTCCACCCCTGAGCCGGCCCGGGAGCCGGTGGCTCAGGGAGACCAAGGACACGCGGCCTGTGGAGGCAGATCCGGACAACAAAGATCAGGTTGTCTTCAGCCACTCGACCTTCCTGGCGTCCCTGCCTAGTTGCTGCCATAGCAGAACCTTCGGCCGTCCGGGGACCAGGGATGCAGGGCTTCCTGTCCCTGCCTCCGCTGACCGCACACCCGGGAGGGTTGCAGCGAGCTATGGCCTTGCAGCTCTCCTTTGGCCTGGGGACCAGGGGGAGTGTCCACCTCCGGGCCTCAGTTTCCCTGTAAGTAAATGGACCCCATGCCTCGGTGCACTCTGGGTCTGGTGTTCGGCCCTTGAGTTCTCCAGAGCAGGGCCAGTGGGTCAGAAGGGCCCTGCTACCCGGGTTCCGAGGCTCCAGGGTCTGCCTCCACACACGACCAGCTCCCGGGAGCATGGGGGCAGGGGAGGACGTGTGCATGGCATCTCCTGGACACTCCAGCTTAAGTCCTGTAGCGTGTCATTAGCTTTCTGACCAGAGTAGTTCCTTTGAAGCACTCAAGACAGCACTCCCAGCCAACACTGGTCACTCACGCTGGAGAGCACAGGAGGGCTGTCTGGGCTGGGATCTGTGCCTCCATGGGAGGGTCTGTGTGTACATCTCATGTCTGTGCAAGAGGTTCATGGGCTTCCTGTGTGGTTTGCACCTGTTTTAGTTTCCACTCCTTGGAATACTACCAAGACTGAACATCTTTATTAATAATTTAATTTTCTAAAGCTGCCTGCTAGTATGATTTACTGGGGTTTCTTAGATTACTTGAGGCCTGGTGCACAAAATTCATGCACGGGTAGGGTCCCCAGGCCTGGCCAGCGATCAGGGCTGATCTGTGGGGCGACTGGTGGGGCAATGGGGGGCAGGGGTCGCTGGCACCTGCCTTGGCTGGCCTGGGGCCTGCAGGCAGCTGCTGCATTGACCACCCCCTGGTGGTCAGTGCACGTCATAGCGACCAGTCATTCCGCTGTTCAGTAGATTTGCATATTAGGCTTTTATTATATAGGATTTTTCTCTTAATGGTAAGACCTCTCTGCATATTATTACTTTTACATAACAAATTTTACAAGGGTTCTAGTTTTGTGCTTTATCTTTTAACTATATTTGATTTAAAACAAATATTTACTTTTGAAGTCAGTTTATCAGTATTTTCCCTTATATTTGGTTTCTGGAGGCTGGGCTTGCTGAGCGTGGTGGGGTTTCATCTGATGATTTCATCTAAACTTCTAAAGGTTATCTCTATTCCATGAAAATAAAAATTACATTTTTCCTTTTCTAAAGAAATATTTATTGTTTTTCCTCTTTACAAATGTGATGCATGCTTATTGTCAAAAATGAAAGGGAAATTATTTAGTTACAGTGAATATCTGAGTTTTACTATCCAAGAACAAGGCTTCTCTCTCCCCATTTGTTTCCATTTGTGACCCTCAGTGGTGATCCATATAATTTTATTCCTAGAAAAATCTACTTTTCTTGATGGTGTTGGGAATGGGATATTTTCTTCCATTATATTTTCTAATTGGTTGTTGGTATAAAAAAACCTATTTGTTTTTGTTTGTTTTCCGAGTGTCAGGCTATCAACTATCCAGATGTCCATGGCCAGGATGCTGGGCGTAGGCAAGCCTCTCTCCTCTCTGCCACCTAATGACCTATTTGTTTTTGAATGTTACTTTTTAACTGGTCTTCATTTCTGATTTAAAATGTAATAAATAAAATGAGAAAGATTTGTTTCCATGTAAAGATTGCTACATTAATTTCTCTCTCAGGGTTTTCCACCAGGGTAAGTCTCATGGTACCTGATTCAGTTCAACATTAATCTCGAGAGTTTTCTATATCCTTCTCATTAGGATTTTCCTTCACTGTGGACACTCTGATGTTGACTAAGTTGAAAGCTAAACCTGAAGGCTTTCCCACACACATTACACACATAGGGTTTCTTCCAAGTGTGGACAGTCTGATGTATAATACAGTCAGAACTGTAGCTAAAGCCTTTGCCACACTCCACACATCTGAAGGGTTTCTCCCCAGTGTGGCTTCTCTGATGCCGAATTAAATGGGCATTAACATGGAAGGCTTTTCCACACTCCTTACACTGAAAGGGTTTTTCTCCAGTATGGATTCTCTGATGTACAATATAATCAGAACTACAGCTAAACGCTTTCTCACATTCCTTACATTTGAAAGGTTTCTCCCCAGTGTGTATTCTCTGATGCCTAGTTAGTTTGGCATTGATACTGAAGGCTTTCCCACATTCTTTACATTGATAAGGTTTTTCTCCAGTATGTATTCGGTGATGATCAAGTAGGTTTCTTTTAGAAGTAAAGCATTTTCCACACTCATTACATTCAAAGGGTTTCTCCCCAGTGTGAATCCTCTGATGCTGCATTAGTTTTGCATTGACGCTGAAGGCCTTTCCACACTCATTACACTCATAGGGCTTCTCTCCAGTGTGGATTCGCAGATGCTGTCGAAGCTGGGAGTTACACCTGAAGGCTTTTCCACATTCATTACACTCATAGGGCTTCTCACCAGTGTGGATTCTCTGGTGCTGGATTAACTTCCCTTTGACACTAAAGGCTTTTCCACATTCAGTACACTCATAGGGCTTCTCACCAGTGTGGATTCTCTGATGCTGAGTGAGTTTTGTATTATTACTGAAGGCTTTCCCACACTCCTTACACTGACAGGGCCTCTCTCCAGTGTGGATGCTCTGATGCTGCCTAAGCTGGGAACTGCACCTGAAGCCTTTCCCACACTCATTACATTTATAAGGTTTCTCTCCAGTGTGGATTCTCTGGTGCTGGGTTAACTTCCCTTTGACACTAAAGGCTTTTCCACATTCATTAAACTCATAGGGCTTCTCACCAGTGTGGATTCTCTGGTGCTGGGTTAACTTCCCTTTGACACTAAAGGCTTTTCCACATTCATTAAACTCATAGGGCTTCTCACCAGTGTGGATTCTCTGGTGTTGAATTAATTTTGCATTAACATTGAAAGCTTTCCCACAGTCATTACACTCATAAGGTTTCTCCCCAGTGTGGACTCTCTGGTGTGTGATATATGCAGAACTGCAGCTGAAGCCATTTCCACACTCCTTGCACTGATAAGGCTTCTCTCCTGAATGGATTCTCTGATGCCTGCTTAGACTCCCATTAACACTGAAGGCTTTCCCACACACCTTACACTGATAGGGCTTCTCCCCACTGTGGACTGTCTGATGTGTAATGTAATGGGAACTGTAACTGAAGCTTTTCCCACACTCCACACATTTGAAGGGTTTCTCCCCACTATGAAGTCTTTGATGACAAATTAATTTTGCATTAACACTAAAGGCTTTGCCACAATCCTTACACTGATAGGGCTTCTCCCCAAGGTAGCTGTTTTGATGATGAAGTTGAGAGTTATACTTAAAGGTTTCCACGAATTCTTCACATTCAAATGGTCTTTCCCTGGAATTACTTATTTCATGATGGATAAGTTTTGTGTCAAAATTTAAGGATTTCTCCAATCCTGTACACTCAGGGGGCTCCTCTCCAGTGGTGATGATGGTATTACACTGATTCAAGTTTGGACTCTGACTAAACAAACACTTCTCCATGAGGCTTGTGTCATCTTTCACCATTCCGTCAATGACACTGCTGTTTTCTTTCTTCATACTTACTACTCGATGGACTTCCTGCTGTTGTTTTTCTAGAATATAGGCTTCTGAGAAGTCTGTTTCCTGGGAAAAGTCCCCCTGAAGTACAAATGATGTATTATGTTTTTCTTTGTTCATTTCCTTTGTCATATTATTGTCAGCCTGGATATCAATATCTAGTATAAAAAACATAAAACAGGAAATGTTAAATCCATATATGCTAATAGGAAAAGACATAAAGATACACTGTTAAGTAAATAAACAAGTTGAGAAATGGTATGTAGAGTAGATTCCATTTGTGTAAAAGAAAATAAAAAGGGCAGGCATAGACATATATATTTGTACTATGCCTAGAAAACTTCTGGAAGAAGGCAAAAGAAACTGAGCAAAATAACAGGAAGTTTAATATATTTCCCCACCATTTTATATACCTTTTTTACTGTTTTGAGCATGTGCCAATAGTATAATTTTAAAGTAATAATTTTGAAAAGACTACCTGTCTCTAAACCAATAATAACCAATAACATAAAGGTTAAAAGTGAGAAACATCTATGTGAGAGAGAAACATTAATTGGTTGCCCAGTTATCAAACCTACAACCTAGATATGTACCCTGACCGAGTATCAAACCCACAACCTTTTTGGTGTATGGGATGGCATGAGGAAGTAATTTTTAAAAGAAAGTCAACTCTGCTGACATGAGTCTTATACCTTACACCTTCCCCTTCTGCTTGCCTAAAACCCATTTGAGTCCTCACCCCAATAAACCTATATTTATGGATTAGATCAATGTTTCTACTATTAGCTCAGATCATGATGGGTTGTTCAAAAACTTCAGGACTATCTACTGTCTATAGATTTTTCCAGACACATTTGATTAAGGGTCTCCACAATATCACTTTTCCCCCCCTCTATATGCCAAGCACTTCAAACTCTCCATGTCCAAAACATGTCTTTGTTGGTCAGAGATCATCTGGCTGAAACCATCTTTTAAAAAAAGAGGATTCATTGAAGGGATGTAAGAGAATCTTATGGAACCCAAATGCAGGAGGTAAAGCTAGGCCTCATGGGAAACGGGAAGACATCTGGCAGCTACTCTGCTTGAGCCAATGAGAGCCTCACTACTTCAAGTGTGGTCTGGGAACCGAAAACATTGGCATCACCTGGAAACTTAACAAAAATGCAGAATCTTGGCCCCATAACGGACTTACTGAATAACAATCTGCATATTTGTAAGACTCTCAGGTAATTCATTTGCATATGGTTTGAGAAGCAATGAATTATAGCACTTCCTCCCTTCTGCCTTATTCCCTATAGCTTACTATATAAAGCTGTCTCCTCCAAAAAACCAAAAATAACTAATGTAACATTGAGCACACACTATTAGCCAGGCACATGATACATGTTATCTCATTCCATCCTCAAACTGTAAGACTAGCACTAAAACCTTTTATTATTATTATCCCATTTTCAGGGATGAGAACACCGACTCTCAGAGAACTAAATAATTGACTTGCTCAAAGTCACACAACTAGGAAGTTGCACAGTTAGGACTGAACCTCAGAAAATCTGCCCCAAAACTATACTTCTAACCACAGGGCTATTTTCCTGTTCTGTGTAAAGTATTAAATAGACAATGTTTAGAAAACTAGCAAGAACCCTCTCCCTGCACCCAAATTACTTAATCCATTCATTTTTTTCTAAGTAAGGTAGAATTCTAAAATTAGGATTAAAAAAAGTTAGAATGAGGCATTTGAAAATGATCTGTTCTTAGTACAAAGAAATAGAAAATTGTGAAAATAGAAAAGATCTTAATTGAATCTATCTCTATATAGATCATCAAAATTTATTTAAATTTTACTCTGTACAGCTGGCCAATAAGCGTGGCACGGTTATATGCTGCTAACATGCTAACTCATGCTTACATGCTAACTCTTTCTTCCTAAAGAGTTAAACTTTCCAGCATAATAGGCAATATGTGCTTCCCTTACCAGTCCAGAGGCCTGGAGGGTCTGTGCCTGTTTCAGCAGCCAGTGGAGATGGGCCCCTCAGCTCACCTCCTCCCTCCAGTTGTAAGATCACAGCAGGTTTGATAAGTGGAAATCCTGTTTTGGGGGAAAGGAAATAGGAGAGAAGGGTGAATAGTCTGCCATTGGGTGATACCTAAGCCTCTTCTCCGATTGTCTTGGCAACTGGGGGGGGGGGGGGGGGGAAAAAAAAACAAGGTGGCTGGGAGGCGGGGAGGGGAGGGCTTGAGGAGGTGAGGGAGAAGTCGACAAGGGCCCAGACCATGGGCCCAGGAGACTTCATGCAGAGCAAACAGAATCTGCCCAAAGGGACACCAGTTTCTGACCTTGGCCTGAGATATTCAGAGTACACGGACATCTTTGGAAAGACCGAAGATGCAGGTGAGGGGGAACTAAAGATAACGCTGTAAGTTGCTTTTTGCACACTAAAACAGCTTCTATAGGGTTCATAAAGAGTGTACACTAGTCCCGGCAAAATCCTATATTGACCCAAAAAGGGCTTGGGGTTTGCCCTTCCCAGCAATCCCTGGGTCTAGAGAATTAGGAATCTCAGCCTCTGGAGTCCCCACTCAGTAGAGGATTCACCAGAGACCCCACCTGCAACATGTAAGGGAAGTCAGGAAACCCCAACCGACAAGTCTGGGTCCAGGGGGAGAGGCCTTACCCAGGGAGGCCACATTCCCATAATTCTCCAGCATCACATCCCTGTACAGAGCCCTCTGTGCAGGGGACAGGCCATCCCACTCCGTTGGGGTGAAGTACACAGCCACATCCTCAAAGGTCACCGACTTCTGAAACAACAGGTTCCTGCTGCCCTAGGGCCAATTCCATGGCTCAGGCCCTAAGTGGGGGGCAGAGGGCAGTATAAGGGCTCGGGGAGGGAGCTTGTGAAGAGCATGAAAGTAATAACATGGCAAAAAATGTGAGAAAAATACCTGAAAAGCAAGCCAGAGCACATTTGACTTCTCTCGTGGCAGAGAAACCTCATGCCGTTTTTATACTTCTAAAAGATAGTACAGCCACTCCCTCACTGGTGGACACGGCTCAGGACCCACCCACAAGCATTCCCACTTCATCTCCTTGAGGTCTGGGCTTCTCCATCCTGCTCCCAAAGAATGGCCATGGCTTCCATCTCATCCAGCCCCATCTGCAGCCTGATCCGCGTCACCAACTTCCCAGCAAGGGGCCGTGCCGCCTCTGCTTCAGAACCTCCAGCAGAGGAAGCTCAGTGCTGCCCAGACCAGTTTGGGGACCAGGGGTGAGGGGGTGGCAGCAACAGCCATCCCGCTTCCAGATGGGTCTTGCTGAAAACCCGACGTTTTGTTACCCCCTCCCATTCAAGCCTCATCCAAGGTTTGGACGAGAAGGGAGCTCAGCTTTCCTGTTGGCGAGCTCCTCAAACACCCTTTGGCTGCTCCTCTTTGCATCAATACCCTCTGCAGTCAGCACCGGCTCTGCCACTCAGGGCTGATGCTGCATGCTCGCAGGCCCGGCTCCTCCCTCCTGAGCAGCTGCAGACTCCGGCTGCTCTCTGCCCCCCTCAGCCTTCTCTAACAACCTTGGGGACACATTGGCAGGGATTTGCCCTCAACTCCTGTCTGCCAGGATCTGTCCTGGTTGACTCTACCAACCTCCACCCAGCAAATAATCTAGTCAGCTTCTGGGAGTTACTGTGAGTCACTCGCTGTGTGACCTCGGACAAGTCAAATAACTTCTCTGAACAAAATTAAATGCCTTCACTGCCCACTGCCACCGCCCTTTCCCCAGGTAAGCTGGGTCCTCCTCCTGAATTCAAACCTCAGTTGGTGTCACCCACCACTATCTGTGCAGGAAACCTCAGCTAGAACCCTGGGGATTCATTCTTGACTCCTCCCTCTCCTTTACCCCCATCTCCTGACTCTGATTCTAAGTCCTAACGGTTTTTATGTTAAGCATTACTAGAATTAGATCCCCCTCTTTAACAACTACTTTCCTGATGAAGCCCACATCGCCTGGACCAGGGGACTTCTTTCTGAAGTGGTCACCCTGCTTTTGAATCTCCCTGAAAGTTGTTCCCTACACAGCCATCACAAATCTGACCAAGTTAACTCCACTGGCCCCACACGTGCCCCAAGGCTGGGCAGTGAAGAATCACACAATGGCTGTGAGACCGTGGGCAAGTCACTCTATCTCCTTTGCCTTCGTGTCTTTTGTGGTGTAATGAGTCCAACATAGCACCTATCTCAGAGGTCAGTTGTCAGGAATGAGCGATCCATGCAGTGCTTAGTATGGTGCCTGCAGCATAGGAAGCTTTAAGCGATGTTACTGGAGTTACTGTGACTATGACTTTCCCAACCTGCAGTCCATGGAGGTCCATGGATGAGCCTCAGGGGGTCCATGAAGTCCCTGAAATTGCATGGAAAACTTGGTTTGCACATGTGTTTTTCTGGGGGAGAGGGTCCAGAGCTCTTATCAGAGACCTACAGTTTGAGCCACTGTACCCCAAGCCCTGAAAGCCTCTGAAAACACAGTGAGACGACAACCTGTCCCGCAGGGCTTCCAGTTTCCTTCCTCCCTTGCCCCCACTACCCTCCTCTTCCCCTCAATTAGAAGCACAGCCCTGCTTCACCTGTACCTGGTCCCTGGGAATCCCAGTCCTCTGCTGCCTCCTCCATTCACACCCATACACGGAGCATCCTACCTGGTCAGTTCCCACATCTCCTATTCCCCAGAGCCCTCTGCTGAGGGGAGCAAAGAACCTCAATGTGCCCAACACGACACCCCTGCCTTCGGGCCCGCTCTCCTGCTGCTTCCATCCCTCTACATCACCACTCTGCCCACAAGTCCAGTCGGGCAGGTGTAAGCATGGAGGCCCTCTCCAGCTCTCATCACCAGCTCACCAGCTTCCTTTCTTGGTTTCTCAATTTGAAACTGCTCAGAGCAAGACCCGAAGAACCCACAGCTCACCTGAGGCCAGGCTGTCAGGAGCATGGCTGCCATTGCTTCGCCTCCCTCTCAGAGAAGGGCTGGAGCTAAGGAAAAGCACAGAGGGAGACCAGTGTGAGGTAAGCCACCCTGACCAAGAAGAGAAGATCTAAGATGCAGGCAGCCTGTGTCCAGATAGGAGTGTGAGCAGGAGCTGCCACAGGAAGATGGGGCTGGTCTGTTCTATCGATCAGTACCCCGGACTCCTCCCAGCCATGACACTGATGCTCACTGCCAGGAACCCTAGGATTTTACAACTCTGACACACATCTCTCTCACACACACACACACACACACACACACACACACACACACACACACACGAGTGTACATAAAAACGTATGCAGAGCCTAAAGAATAAAACAAAGACTCGAGGAGCAGTGCTTCAGCTCAAGAGACAGAACAATACCAAGATCTTTGATTTATTTCTCTCTCTAAACAAGTATCACCCTCGGTCCTCCTGCAAGAGAAGACAGGCAGGAGGTGCTGCAGCCCCAGCACAGAGGCCCGGGTCAGGCCCAGGGAGGCAGCAGCTGGAAAGGGACAGCTGCTCCCCCACATCGTGCCTATCTCCTCACATAGATGAGTGTCCTCAAGGGTCTAATGTCTCTGTAGAGATCTTGGGAGGTCAGCCTCCCCCATGGCCCAGACTTACCTTCAGGAAGCTGGGCCAGAAGTGAGGTACCAGGCTGCCTCCTCATACTTTCCAGCCTGCTGAGAGCAAAGAAGCCGAGATCTCAGTGACCTGGCAGAGGGGATCGCTGAGGCATGTAGGGCCCCATGACCCAAAGCCCCTTCTCACCATGTTCAAAAACACACGGAGTGGCTATTTTCTGATTCTCACGGATCCTAAATTCAGTCTTGAAAATGTATGCTTTCCTAAAATTTCATCTACGTCTTCCAGGATTTCAACTTTAGCACAAGTGTGGGAAAAACTGGTTTATGACTTTTTTCACTTCCTCCATATCTGGAGCTACTTTGCTTTTTCCACTTCTTCTTTTGAATATATATGCTTTTAGACCTCTTCCCTTGGTAAATTTTGTGTCCCCACAAAATTCCTATGTTAAAGTCCTAACCCCCAAGGTGGCAATAAGATTAAATGTGGTCATAAGGGCAGGGCCCAAATCTAATAGGGCTGATGCACTTACAAGAAAAGGAAGAGCTCTTTTCTGGTTTTTGCATCGCGAGGACCCATGAGCAGCAAAGTCTCCCACGACACCCTCTACTAGGCGGTGCGGGAGGTGCTGCACAGGAACCAGCGCAAGCGCCGGAAGTTTATGGAGACAGTTGAGCTGAAGATTGGCCTGAAGAACTATGACCCTCGGGGGACAAACGCTTCTCAGGCACCATCAGGCTTAAGTCCACGCCCTGACCCAAGTTCTCCATGTGTGTTCTGGGGACCAGCAGCACTGTGATGAGGCCAAGGCCGTGGACATCCCGCACATGGACATCAAGGCGCTGAAGAAACTCAGCAAGAATAAGAAACTGGTCAAGAAGCTGGCCAAGAAGTACGATGCCTTTCTGGCTTCAGAGTCTCTGATCAAGCAAATCCCATGAATCCTGGGCCCAGGCCTGAAGAAGGCTGGCAAGTTCCCGTCCTTGTTGACCCACAATGAGAACATGGTGGCCAAAGCTGAGGAGGTAAAATCCACAATCAAGTTCCAGATGAAGGAGGTGCTGTGTCTGGCAGGGGCTGTTGGCCACGTGAAGATGACAGGTGATGAGACGTGTGCAACATCCACTTAGCTGTCAATTTCTTGGTGTCACTGCTCAAAAAGAACTGGCAGAATGTTCGGGCTTTGTACATGAAGAGCACCAGGGGCAAGTCCCAGCACCTGCACTAAGCTTAATAAACCATACTGCTATGGAGGGACGGAGGGAGGGAGGGAGGGACAGACTCCAAAGCTCTCCATCTTTGCCATGTAGCACGCAGTGAGAAGGCAGCCACCTGAAACCCCAGGAGAGAGCCCTCACTAAGAACAAATCAGCAGCTCCTTCATCTTGGACTTGGTGTCTCCAGAACTATAAGATTAGGTTCCTGTTGTTAAAGCCACACAGCCGATGGCATTTTGTTATGGCATCCCAAACAGATTAATAAAGAAGGCTGGGCAGTGGTTTATTTTAATGTTGTTTTATTTTCAGTGAACCAGCTTTTTAATTTATTTAGAACGCTGTTTGTTTTTGTTTTTCCCCTAATTGATTTTAATTCATTAAGCTCTGTTTGTTAGTTTGTTTCTTAGGCTCTGTAAGAGATACCTTACGCACCACTCCATTCCTCTTGTCTCACACTTAGTCCTGTTCCAGAAGCTTATTCAGCTTTGTGCAGGTGCAGCCTGCCAATGCCTCTGCAAGGATCTCCACCACCGATGCCTGGCTCCTGCCCTGGGCTTCTCTGCTGTCCTGTACGGGGCCCCTGCGGAAACCTGGGGACACTTGCTGGTCCCTAAAGTGCAGGAGAGTTAATGCCTGTGGTGCCACCCTTGACCAATAGGGGACAGAGGTCAATGGATAAATGTTTTCCCCTTTAGACCCCCAAATGAGATTCCAAAGCTCCTCCAAGATCCTGTAAGACAGAGCAGCAATCAGATGGAGAAGGGCCACACTGACAGAGCACCCTGGTACTGGCTCTCCTTCCTTCTCTGTGCCAGGCCCTGCCTTTCACTCTGCCCCGGGACTACATTCCCAGATGAATCACCTGCAAATCTTTGCCCTTTGTTCTGCTTTTGGGGAAAACTAGACTATAAAGGCTTTTTCAAACTTCTTAGGGGAGCATGGCTTATTCATTTATTTCCATACTTTCCTATTTGGCAATTAAAACCTATAAGGCCATAAATTTTCCTCTGAATACACAATTAGCCACATACCAGAGGTTTTATGTCATGTTTTAATTACTATTTGATAGCTGGTGTTTAGTCTCTGACCAAAGAATTGTTTAGGATAGTATGTTGTTAATTTCTTCTCTGTTCATAATTTCTGGCTTTACTGATGGTGTTTGAATAGTCCAATACACTTACTTCTGCTTTACAATTTTTTTTTTGAATATTGTAGTCCTATTTATTTATTTATTTATTTTATTGATTTTTTTACAGAGAGGAAGGGAGAGGAAATAGAGAGTTAGAAACATCGATGAGAGAGAAACATTGATCAGCTGCCTCCTGCACACCCCCTACTGGGGATGTGCCCACAATCAAGGTACATGCCCTTCACCGGAATTGAACCTGGGACCCTTCAGCCCGCAGGCCAACACTCTATCCACTGAGCCAAACCGGTTAGGGCTACAAATTTTTGAGGGTTAATAGCTGAAGTGCCCATTTAAAAAATAGTCTATAGATGCTTAAAAACATATTATATGATGGAAGAACATATAATTCTATATGAATTTAATGAATCAACTCTACCAATTTTATTATATAGATTTTTCTCTGTAATCCATGATTACTTTTACCTAATTAAACTGAGATAGCCAGTAAAGAGTGTACTCATAAAATACTGAGCCCATATATATCATAGGTAAATCTTTTCAAATCTTAAAGAAATGAGTAATTCTAACACTATTTAAACTGTAACAGAGAAGAGCAAAATAAGTTTCCCAATCTTTTGATCACGCCGATGTTAGATGGGACAAGAGTCTCAAGGTCTGGGCAGATCTTGTTAAGTGTGAAAATGTAGCACAGTATTTTGCAGATGCAGCTTATCCACTCAGGATGAGCTTGACCACTCAACCCGAGTTTAGCCAACTGCCCCCACCTCCCAAAAAAGAAAGAACTCAACATGCAATTAACCAAATCCAGGTAAGTTTGGCCAACTGCAAAGAAATCAACATGTAATTGACCAAACAGTGTATAAAGCAATGGCTAAGCCTCTCTTCCAGGAAGCAGATTTGGATGTGAATCTGTGGTCTCCTTTACTTGCTGCCAGTAAATAAAACTACCTAACAACCACCATGTCTCCTTGACTAGAACCCCCTAAGCAGTGAACCCCTTGAGTTGGGTAACATCAACACAACTGCCCAGCAGCAAAAATGAATGACTAACAACAACATGGACGAATTTAGGAACATATGACTACAGACCCTATGCTGTCGTTTTCACAAAGCTCAAAAGCAAACTAAACACATTATTTACATATACATGCATATGTGACAAAATGATTTTTTTAAAAACAGGTAAGGCTACATTAACACAAAATTTAAGACAGTTGTTACTTCTAGGGGTGGGAAGCTGGGAGTTGGGTTGGGGCTGAGCACACAGGCAGCAGTACTGGTAATGTTCTCCTCCTTAATGGGGTGGTGTGCTCATGGCAGCTCATTTTACTATGCTTCTTAACTGTCATAGTAGATGCAGTCTTGTGTATACGTGAATGGCATTTTTTTTAAAAAAGATAATTATCTCTATGATATGGGTGATTTTCAAAGTATTTTGTCAAATAAAATTTTAAAAAAACAAAGTGCAAAAACAGGAGTATAAGAAAATATGTGTCTCGTCATTTATACAAAAAGAAATGGAAGGATAAACCAGAAACGAAGGAGAGTGGTTACACCGGGTGTGGGTGGGAAGTGGGTGAAAGGAACCCTGGAATGGGAACAGGATGGAAGGAAACTGGGTAGAAGGGAGGAGGAGGGAGCGTCGTGTCTCTGAGTGTGCCTTTTGTTCTTTTATAACCAGAGTAATGTTTCACAGAAACAAATAAATAAATACACATAAATGTTTAAAATCAACCAACCAGGATGGGATGGTGGTGATGACCCAAAAAAGGAACACAAACAACATCAAACGAGCCTAACTATCCTGCAATTGAGTCACGTGCCCACACTGAAATGGTGGGAAAGACAAGAACTAAGTAACTTTGGAAAACAATATTTTAACTAGATACTCTAAGGCTATAAAGACCTGCACTAAAATACCGCCCTCTAGTGACAATGGGAAAAACTAAAATGTAATAAACATTGCTGAGTCCCTTTAAATAGCGTCAGGAGGCTATTAAGGAAGTGGGCCTACGCACATGTTGTGCCTCCGTTTTCAGAGCTACTTTTACTGTTGCTAGTCCTGTTGTTACACTACAACAAACAAAACACAAAGCCTGTTGCTACACTCAGCTCAAGGCAGAGACATAAACATGCGGGAATCATAAACATCTTAGAACTGCTACATGGACATATATGGAATTTACTTCCTTAGTTCTCACCTCCCTCGTTTCCATATTGGAACTAACCAAACCCTGTTAACCTCGCCGGCAATACCTCAATTGCATGAAAGAATTACACTTTGTGATTTGCGCCTTTATAAACCCTGCCTTTCTTCGTTCTCTCCAGAGCTTAGTTTGGGCTGTTACCTGAATCCGCTTCTCTTGGATTCGAATCCTTGAAGACCCCAAATGAACTTGTTTCATGTACTCAGATCTTTATTTGTTGACATCAGTAAACCTGCTTTCCACACGGGTATGAATGAGCAATGCTGGAGTTATTTTAAGTGTATTCTAGGACTCAACAAGTCACTAATTACATTGTAGCAATCCTTGCCGGGCCGCTGTCATCGCACAGATGGAGCGCAGGGCGCGGTTACCTCTTGGAACTGACACCGCTGCGGTAAGCGGACAACGCCTTCCAAACGCCGGCTTCTTCTGCTCCCGGGTGGGCGGGGGGGCCCTGCCTCTTCTGCTCCTCCCCGGGGCCTTGCTGCACGACCCCATGTAAGGAGCCAGAGCGCACGCAACCCACACTTGGTGAAGGCGCCTGCGTGACCTCAACGTGTCAAAGGACTCGTGACTATCCCTTCAGGCCGCTTCGCCCCGGAAAACATCCCACCCGCCGGCTGCTCCGACACACCTTCCCGAAAGTCAGCAGCGTCTTTCCCCAACTGTTTGGGGCTTCGCTTCCCACGGGATGGAACGTTTTCGGCCGCCAAGTTCAAAGCGGGAGTCAGAGAGGGGCCGCCGACCTGCTCCCTGCTCCAGGGGTGGGCAACCCACCTCCTACCCGGGCGGAAGGGCACCCCTAACGCACAAAGAGCCAGGGCACCACCCCACCCTCCAAAGTGCCACTCACCTAGGGTGCTCGCGGACCCACCTCCGGGGCTCCCGGCTCCGCTGCTCGCTGCTCCGCGGGGCGGCCGGAAGTGCGTCACTAGGCTGCGGCCGAGCCCCTCTAGGAATGCCGTCGCTCCCTCTCGGTGGTGCCCTGGCCCCGCCCCCTGCGCTCCAAACCTCAGAGCCCCGGAGTCTGACGCTCTTTGTCCCTTTCCCTTGGGTCTCGTTCCCGGAGCGTTTGCTCTGCGGGGTGGTGCCGGGGATCTGTGTCTTGGTAAAGCTGCGGTGCAACCAGATTTGGGAGTCTACGGACTGGATCCAGTGGGTGACACGGTATCAAAACCAAGGCCACTCTTTTTGTAACAAATATTTCCTAGTGACCAGTTTATTCTCTTGTCATGAAAATCATAGATAACACTTAGAAAAGCATAGACAATATAAATAATTTACATTTTAAAAACTAATGTTATGCCTTAAATGAGATAAAGGAGAAATATAAGGAAAATGATTTGTAATTGCAAACATATTCCGATTTGTAAAGGTTTGGTCATGACTACTGCTGTAGACCTAAGGAAGTGGCCAGATATTTGCCTTCGCACTTAGGATGTGCCTGAATGCCACAGCCACATGCTGTGTCTTATACTGGTGTCTCAGAAATCACAAGGTGGGATCCAAAATGGTGAACCCTTTTGGTGAAGTTTAAACGAAACACAGGACAATCTTGTCTTGATCATATTCCTAGAGAATCAGCAAATGTTAAAACTGTGCAAAACCACATTGTGTTTACCTTAAAAACAAGTTCTAGATTCAGGTATTTTAGAAGTTTTTACCTCCATGAATGTCCAGCAAGACCAATGTCTGTGAAAACTTTTTTTTTTGTTAATCCTTACCCAAGGTTATTTTTCCATTGAGATATATATATATATATATTAGTGGAAGGAGAGGGAAAGACAGAGAAACATGGACTCATTACCTTCCAAACTCACCTGACCAGGGCCAGGCCCCAGGATGGAGCCTGCAGCCGAGGGACATGCCCTTGACTGGAATTGAACCCAGAACCCTTCCGTCTGCAGGCTGAGGCTTTATCCATTGAGCCAAACCAACTAGGGCTGTGAAAACTTTCAGTAGGGAGAACCATCTGGTGCATTGCAGGATTTGTGACACTCCTGGTTACCACCAAACACTGTAACAAAAACACCCCCATAAAATTCCAAAATAAGCCCTTGGATTGCACCACCCACCTGCAGGGTCCCTCCCAAGTCTGACAGTGTTGGCCTTTCTCCTTCCAGCTCTGATCCCTTCCTTTCCTGCACTGGAAGGTGGTTGGAGGCCTGCACTCACTTCTCCAGCCTCTTAGCACTCCCATTCTCCCCCTCTCCACTTCAGCCCCACTTGCTGAACATGCTGTTTTCTATACCTACCATGCCTTTCCCTTCCCATTCCCACCTCGGTCTTGACTGTTACTTGGTATCAGCTAAATCCCATTTCCCTTGGAAAGTAAGCCTTCCCTGACCACCTAGTATAAGGGAGGCCAGTCAGTTATGAGGCATTGCAGCGTTCTGTACTTCAGTGCTTAGTACATTTGTGCTTATTTAACGGTGACAGTTTATTTAAACATGTTTTCTCTGATCACTCCATAGAGCAGGGACTATAGCTGCCTTGTTCAACACCATTATCCTCAGGTAAAGTACAAGGCCTGGCACGAAGGAGGTATGTAATGTTTGTTGTTGACGTAATCCAAAGGCTCCAGGTCCAACTCCAACTCCAGGGCAGGACTCTTCTTTATTTCTGGCACTGGAGTGAGGATATGTCCTATACCTGGGATCTCTGACCATTGCTAGGAGCCCTTCTCTGCTTTGCCCTGATCCTGTGCAATTTAGATGGCTTCTCTCATTCAGATAGGAAAATGGTCCCACAATTGGGCAGTGATTGCTGGGGACTATGTTGCTCTTGGCAGTAAAGATTTCCGCTTCTTCCTAGGCTCAGAAAATAGAGCTTTAGCTAGGAATAAAGGCTTGTCTAAGGAAGAAATTAGCAGATCAGTGTCACAGAAATGCTGACCCCAAAGGGTGGATCACAAAAAAGTCACCTAATTTTGTAGGTAAGAAAATAAGACCTCCTAAATAATCATGAAGCCCCAATTCCTAAGATAGGCACACACCAGGTTACAGAAGTTCTACAGAAGGCATGCAGAAGCAGAGACCACTGTCTGTCAACCTCTGTTCTTTCCTTTTTATCCGGTAACAGACTCTAGATCAGCGGTTCTCAACCTGTGGGTCGCGACCCCTTTGGGGGTCAAACGACCCTTTCACAGGGGTTGCCTAAGACCATCGGAAAACACATATATAATTACATATTGTTTTTGTGATTAATCACTATGCTTTAATTATGTTCAATTTGTAACAATGAAAATACATCCTGCATATCAGATATTTACATTACGATTCATAACAGTAGCAAAATTACAGTTATGAAGTAGCAACGAAAATAATTTTATGGCTGGGGGTCACCACAACATGAGAAACTGTATTAAAGGGTCGCGGCATTAGGAAGGTTGAGAACCACTTCTCTAGATCAAAGGGAAGGATGGGTATGCTATTCAAGACAAACACCCAGCTGGAAAAGCTACAATAGCCTGGCATTTACCAGTCTGGTGCCTAGAATAGTATCCATTCCAAATAAAAACAGAAAACAATATTAAAGTCTTTTGTTTTGATAGCATTTGGTTACATAGTTAAGACTTTTCTTGAGAATGGACTCACTGACAGTTTTGTAGGAAGCCTAAACGTCTGTCACAGACCTGAAGCTGTTAGAACTTCCATCCCCTGGTGCTGTCCTGATGCACCCTGGGCTCCCATGTTCCAACGGGTTTCCTATTCTTCTTACAATTACCAGGGCTGCTGGGACCACAGCTGAAGACTTTCCCATCCATCACACACACAAAACATTTCTCCTTTGTTAGTCCTGAAGATTATTAAATTATAACAATTATTAAAAACTACAGGCCCGGTGCACAAAATTTGTGCACTCCAGGGGGTCCCTCAGCCCTGCCTGCGCCCTCTTACAGTCTGGGAGCCCTTGGGGGATGTCCAACTGCCGCGGCTCGCCACCACCACTGTGCTTGCCAGCCCTGAGCCCGGCTTCCGGCTGAACAGAGCTCCCCCCTGTGGGAGCACACTGACCACTAGGGGGCAGCTCCTGCATTGAGCATCTGCTCCCTGGTGGTCAGAGCGCATCATAGCGACTGGTCGTTCCGCTGTTCGGTCGATTTGCATGTTAGCCTTTTATTATATAGGATAATTGTTAGACTGATAAGGCACCATTCCAAGGAAAGAAAACTTAACTCAAACTTGTTTGAGAAAAACAAAACTGAATTTATTGGTTACTGGAATTCAAAAGCCCAGATACATTTCTAGCTTCAGACATAGTTTAATGTAGTTGTTCAAATGGAATTGTCAAGGCTGATTACTCTCCAACTCTTTTTTTTTTCTGCAGTATTGAATCTATTCTCAGCTTCCACAATAATCCAGGAATTCCTCTCAGCTTTAAGACTAAGGGAAAAAGAACAGTATTTCTTCCTGTTAACTCTGGCCACATCCTGGAACTCTAATTGGACCATCTTGGGTCACCTACTGACCAACAACGATGGCTAAGCCAGGTCTGTGTCACACATTCTACTCTTGAGTAGAAGATGGAGTCCCAAAGGGAAGTGAATATACTACCAGTCAAAGGGGGTAAAAAACTCTGGGAGGCCAAAACGACAAATGTCCAGCGCAGGCTTCTCTCCGGGGTGGACATGCTCAAGGTCACCTAGCTGGGAAGAGGTCCTAAAGGTCTTTTCATACTTGACACACCCATAGGGTTTCTTTCCAGTATGGACTCTTTGGTGCTGAAGAAGACTTCTTTTGCTAGTGTAGACTTTTCCACACTCATCACATACATAGGAAGACTCTTGAATATGGGTCTTCAGATGCCTTTTTAGTTGTTCCTGAGCACTGAAGGCTTTTCCACAAGCTACACAGTCAAAGGGTTTCTTATCGCTGTGGACTCTCTGGTGTCGAGTTAATTTTTTATGCAAATTGAAGGCTTGCCCACATATTTTACAAGAATAAGGCTTTTCCCCTGTGTGAATACGCTGATGTTGGATAAGATAGGAAGTCCTTCCGAAGCTTTTGCCACATTCATTACATTCATAGGGTTTCTCTCCACTGTGAATTTTCTGATGCCGAAGTAGTGGTGAGTTACCAACAAAAGCTTTTCCACACTCGTTACACGCGTAAGGTTTCTCTCCAGTGTGGATTCTCTGATGTATAACAAACTCAGAACTACTGGTGAAGCCTTTCCCACACTCCTGGCAGTGATAGGGTCGGTCCCCACTGTGGATTCTCTGATGCCTCATCAGGTTTGCGTTATCATTGAAGGCTCTCCCACACTCCTCACACTGATAGGGTTTCTCTCCAGTGTGGATCCTCTGATGCCGAATCAATGAGGAATTGCCATTGAAGGCTTTTCCACACTCATTACACACAAAGGGTTTCTCCCCAGTGTGGATTCTCTGGTGTCTAACATAGTGAGAAAAATAGCTGAAACACTTCCCACATTCCTCACACCGGAAGGGTTTCCCGTCACAGTGGATTCTGGGAAGCTTTCCTCTACCATGTTTCCTTGTGGAGATTTCCTGGTGCTTCTCCAGTTTACATGTTCCTAGGAAGTTGCTTCTCTGAGGAGCAATCTTCTGCAGACCACAAGACAACACCACGGCTCTGTTTTCAGAAATTCCCTGTCCTGATGTGGACTCACTGCCAATGTTGGTCTCGGTATCTGACATAAACAGAAAGCACAGTGCCACCTGAGAATGATACTAGAAACAAAAGAGCATCAAATAACATAGAGCTTTCAGAGATTACTAGTTCAACCTCCACATCGGCCTGCTAGCAATAAAAGTGCCAAATAGCACATGGGCAGAGAACTGTCGAGGTGGAACAGGGTGTCAACGTACACACGACACGTCGGACTGCTTCCTAAGCTTTTCCAGACTCTGTATTTGAATGACTTGTCCCTCGTATGTTCTAGTATCTTTTGACCTCAGGTACTTATAGGCCTACAAAATACCAAAGAAGGTACAGGCTCAAAGATTAAGTAGTGACATTGAGGCTGGCAAAACTCAGTGTCACTGCTACTGCTGCACGTTCTGTTTTGCCTGCTCTCCCATATCCTATTCCCGAGCTGTAAATGCAGAGCCCTCCGGTCCACCACAAAGTCTGCATCTGGATGTTCCACACAATGCTGGGTGGGTGAGACAGACCAACTACATTCACCACACCTTCGGCTGAGGAAGGGGGTCAGGATGCACTGCGCACCCTGTGCCAGCCCCCGATGCTAGGAAGCCTTGCTTGGGTTCCGAGTCCTTTTGCACGACTTACTAGAAAGGACAGAGGAATACTTGCAGGTGGGCTCCAGAAAAAAAACCCGTTTTAAAAGATGCTCCCCAGGTGATGCGCCTGCACATTATGCTGCAAAGTCCTTCACACTAATTTACTGGATCCTTTATTCCCTTCCTCGGGCCAGACAGTCTACCTTCTTTTTCTCCATATGCTATCCACTGTAACCGGTCAAATTCAGAACAAATGGCACCACCCCTGAAGACGCATTACTTGAGCTTCTAAATGGTAATTTCTCTAAGCTTTCCTGCTGAGCTCCCACAGCCCACTGCCTATATACACATTTTTAAAAAGCTTTTACATCGGTCTCCACAACTTGTATCCTCTAGAGCAGCGGTATCCGCGACCACTGGTGGTCGTGAGGTCCGAAAGGTTGGCGACTGCTGCTCTAGAGAGTCTTAAACAAAACCTGGCACACTCAAGTACTGAAAAACTGCTCCTACGTAAATCCATCCTGTCCAAAGAAGAAGGGCCACTGAGGCAGGCAATGCTGAAACTCAGAAGGGAACAAGGGATTCAAGAATTGCATAAGAGATGCATGAAGAAATAGTTATCTTGGTAAGAGTTAAAACTGGTGGGAAAGGTTTCATATTTTACCTATTAGGAAAGATCACCTATTTAAATCCTTGTGAGCATGGTTCATTTTAAAGTATACGCTCTGTAAAGCCCCACAGCTGCCCATTTTAAACTGGCCTCGTTTACCTTGACAGACGTGTGTGCTCCTCTCTGCAGGTGGGTCATTCTGTGCCTCCAGGCCCCAAGGCAAGTCCCTTCCCTCCAGAAGTGAGATGAGGGCAGAGTTGGGAACTGTGTATCCTGAAAAGGGGAGAGAAATGGCACCTTTCAGCCCTGGGTCTGCTATGTCAAAAGAAGGAAAACTGCCCAGCCGGTGTGGCTCAGTGGTTGAACCATGCAGTGGGGATACCAGAGACAACCCCTCCTTCTCCACGCCGTACCCCCAGCCCATAAGGGAAAAAGGAAGCAGGAAAGCATAGATCTGAGTCCCAGGAGGAAGTAGCCTTACCCAGGGATGTCAAGTTCCCGTAATTCTCCAGCATCACACTTCTGTGCAGGGCCCTCTGTGCAGAAGAGAGGCCAGCCCATTCTGCCTGGGTAAAGTGCACAGCCACGTCCTCGAAGGTCACCACCTCCTGAAACAAGAGGTTCCTGCTGTCCCAGAACCAATCCTCTGCCTCAGAGCCAGAGTGTGGGACCCAGGGGACAGTATGAGGGAGGAGTCCTATTAGAGATGGCTAATGAGAAAAGGTGAAAGAATAGGTGTTAGACCATTAAATGGCTATTTCTACAACCAACAACCTGGAACTTTTCTATCAGAAGAGCTTCCTTTGGAACATAAAATGTACTGTTATAAAACATGATAAAACATTTCAGAAAGCCTGGAGTCTCCCATTATTCACCTTCTCAGAGCAAAATCTCTGACTTTATAAATACTGTCCGTCTTTCACTGTTACACCTACAGGTGGGCCATTAGCTTCAGAATGTCCAGACACTCACTCCAGGTGGCATCTCAGGACTGCCTGTTCCCCCTTCACTGCCCCAGTGCTCACTCCGCCCCAAACCTCAAGCCCACACAACAAGAGCAGAGTCATGGTTTGCCATGATGAGCCCTTTGCATCCAGTCCCCATCTGTTGCTTGATTGCTGTGCTGTCTGTGCTCAAGATCACCCAGCAGAGGGAGCCGTGCTGCCTGGGCAGCCTAGCATTCTGCTCCCTGATGTGTCTTCCTCGGAGAATATGCTTCTGGAATCAAACTGCTACTGGGTAGCGCTTTTAGCCTCGTGTCTTTACAGCCCCAACACAATCTGCAATAGCTCTTGCCAACCAAGCCTCCGGGTTTTTTCAGTAGCCATCCTTGCCCCTTCCTGCTGGTCCCAAGTCTATCTTCCCAGAAAGCTCCAGCAACTGGTTAGGCCCTCTATTCACATCTTAGACTTTAGTATCAAATGTGGTTACCTGAACATGTGGTGACTATCCTCCCACTTTCTAACACCTTGACAGATGTACAGATCTGCCCCTTCCACTAGTCCCCATGCCTCACACTCTCTCCTGACCCAACATGTCTGACCCACCAGCTAACACTAATCATCTGCCCCCCTAAACTGGTTCCCTCTCTAATTCACATAAACTAATTCACACGGTAAGTGACAATTTTCTTTCCCTAAGATTCATCCTAGACTAACTCGCCCCCGTCACTGCTCACTTCTGACAGTTGGTAATCAAATTCTGCCCATTTTATTGCCAAAATATTTCTGGAACCGACTCTTCACTATTGTACAATCCGTACAACAGTTCAACAGATGGGGACCTTACACAGCTCCAATTCCAGCTGTCCCATACTGAATCCATCCTCTGCCAGCACATACAATGATCTACTTTAAATGACAACCTGACCCACTCAACTGAATGATTTAATAAGTCACCACTAACTACAATAGTGGTTCTCAAAGTGTGGTCCCCAGGGCAGCAGCACCTGATAACTTACTGGAAAGGCACACTGGCAGGCCCCATCCGAGAGTAAATGTTCCATCAATGAACCCTCCAGGTGACTGTGATGCACACTACATCTGAGAAACCTGGACTAGAAGATAAAGTCCAAGCTTAGGAAATTGAGATGTATCAGGTGACCAGTGGACAGTGAGGGGGAGGCATAAGACTGTACACAGGGAAACTAGCTGGGAAGGTCCTCAAACAAAATCCCAGAGAAGAACAAACCTTGAAGGAAGGCAATGTAAAATATGGGACAAGTGGAAGAGGTAGCAGGCAGAAGCAATCGGACCTGGTGACTCTCTGGAAGCGGTACCCAGGAAGAAGTGTCAATAGCATGCAGCAATCTAAAAAGTGAGTGGTCAGGACTTGGAGACGGTGGTACCGGTGACTCTCCAGTACGTACGGAAGATCAGAAGTGGGGTGAGCTACAAGGAAGACAATGTGTATCAGAAACAGTCAGGCAGAGGCACCTGCCAGATGTCAGAAATCCAGGACTGGCACTTGGGATATGGTTCATGCTAAGTTATTGGGTAAATAAGTCCCGAGAAAGACATGGTAAGTAAAGCAGTACCCAGCAACTCATCAGTCTCAGAGTGAAATACAAGTCAAAACAAAAATGTCCTTGTCCCACAAATGTAAGGTCCTGAATGTTCATGTTACAAATGAAGTCAATTAAGATGCAAAGAGGTTAAGTGACTGGTCAAGGCCACTGAGGCCTGATGGGATTCCTAAGTTCAGGTGCCCTGTCCTAGTGCACAGTTTTCCTGTCAGAGCCCAGCCTTGCCTTAGCCAATACCGACCTCAAGGAGGATATGTTACCCTTGATTCTGAAGCCCTAACTTCTGTCGTTAGGAGGATAAATGATATAAGCTCCTTCATTCTTGTCTTCTTCCTGCCACCCTTCTGTCACCACTTCCCAAGAACCTTGCAACCAGATACCTACACCACTAGCCCGAGTCCCCCATTCTCACAGATCCTTCTAAACCTGGGGACCCTCCAGTGTGGAAGAGGCTACAATTCCACTTGCCAGGACACTCTCTCCAGCCATTGCTTGGTGGGCTTCTAGCTGCTCAGCCCCTCACCATCATTGGCTTTTCCCCCAGCGTCCAGTTGGAGAGAATCAACGGGGGATCTTCCTACTGCTTTGGCTCCAAGAATTTTGCCAGAATCATCCCTCTCATCATTTCCTTCAAATCACGTCTCTCAAAGGTTGACCTGAGGAATTAACAGCTCACCTGGTACCAGGCTTTCAGGGGCATGGCTGCCATCACCTGGGCTCCTTCTCAGTGAAGGGCAGGGGCTGAGGGAAGAAGCAAAGAGAACCAGAGTAAGCCTTGCCCAGTCAAAGGCTCTCCTTAACACCAACAAATCTGCCAATAACCGCAGCAATCATTTACTAAACGCCCACTGGGTAGGTGGTATATACATATTTCTGATGCCCTTGGGCATCAAAACCTATACTGCCAACATCAAGCAATGCTCTGTCCTAGGTAGGACATGAATACAGGGGGAACTTGAGTACACAAAGAGCAAAAAAACTAGCAGCAACACCTAACAAGAGGAAACTCAGACCTTCATTGTAAAAACTATTTTACTGGGAAACATAAAAGGTTAAAGAAAATAGAAACAAATACCATGCTTTTTGGGTGAAATATAGGCACCCTCTCACTCAATAGCCACAATAATCTTCTGAACCTTTTCTTTTTCCCAAATGAGAAAACAAGGCTAAGTGAATAATTTTCTCTACCAAGGTCACTCAGTCAGTGGATGGATGAGTTGGAGGCAGAACTCCAATCTGCCAATTCCAAAAGTCATGCTTTTAATAACTACATTCAGTTGCTCCCAATCTAATCCCAACAGGATTTCTCTTAGAACCTGATAACACGACTCTAAGGTAAATATGGAAAATAAATGAGTAGCCAAGAAATTCAGAATAAGAGTCTGAGTAAGTCTTCCTTTTCTTGGGTCTCCAGGCAGGCATCTTTTTTGTTCATCGTCCCATTCAAAGGACCTTGAAAGGCCAACTCAACATTCCAAAATGTAGTAGCTGTTACTTTAATTATATCCCCTATGAACATTGTGTATTCTCATTAAGTAGTCATATTCTACCAAAAGGCCAGCACCTTCCCTAAGAAAACTCATTGCAAGGTGTAATTTCCTGCTAAGCTCATCTGTGCCACCCTTATTCCTGGTCTAGCCATTCTAGCCTTCTTTCAGTTTCTTCTGCTATGCTAATTCAGGACCTCTGTACCTGGATGAGACCTTAGAGCCTTTGTAACGGATTCTGGCCACCTGCAATACTCCCCAGCAGCCGGAACCCCTCTTCAGCTAGGTAATGCCAACTCAGCCTTCAGGTCACCCTCTCCAGACCAGGTCAGGTCCCCTGTTACACACTCCACTAGTACTGTATTCCCTCCCCTGTGTACCATGTCTCCCATGTTTGAGATGACACACTGATGTGTGCTTTCTTCGTTCAACAAACATCTACTGCATACATTCCAGCCCAAGTGTGAGAGAGTGGAAAGAGAAAAAAAGGTGATCCCTTTCCTCGCTGGGCTTGGTCTAGAGGACTAAAGGACACACATATATTAATCCAAGATTATCATAAATAACTTTAAGATCACATTTGTGACTAGTGTCCGGGAGAATCTATTCTAAATGATAAGACTGAGCAGGAATTGGCTTGATTAAAAGGAAAATCTTTACAAAAGTGACAGCAAGTGCAAAAGCTCGTCCTAGAAGTGAAAGTCTGCAGCTGAGCCAGGGGGGAGTGTGCTGCAACACGAGGGGAAGCAGCGCAAGGGACCAAGCCACGCAGGCCTCGCGCACGTTGAGGACTTGGTCTTCGACCTAAAAGCAACCGGCTGCAGCGACGCGGTTAGGACCAGAGGGGTGAGATGATCAGAGGTGATTAATATCTAACTTCCCATTAAACTGAAAGCTCCCCGAGGCCGGGACCCACACCCGTCTCATTCCTAGCTGCATCCCGGGAACCCAGAACAGCGACTGGGCATTTAGCTGCTCAACCATTAGTTCGCGCAATGCGCAGAGGGACTCTGTGGCTGTGCCCGGCACGCAGCGCGTCTCCTTCCATCCACAGCCTCCATTCCCCAAAGCCGCTGGGAGCGAGGGCACCCGGGGCGAGCGGGCCTGGCTCGCAGGCAGTCTCCGACGCCTTCCGCCGCGGCAGCAGGGGCAAAGGCGGCTGCCTTCTCTAAGGGTGAAAGGAGCGCTCCTAGCAGCGACTCCCAGGTGACAAACCCAACACTCACCTCCGACAAGGCGCCGTGGCCGGCGTGACCGGAAGTGCGTCACCCCGAGCGCGCCGCCCAGGCCGCACGTGCTTCCTCTCTAGGATGCCATTGCGCGCAGCTCGGTGGTTCTCTGGCGCCGCTCCCAGCGCAGGGCTTCTTACCCTGGGACCCTCAGGGACCTTGAGTAGGTGAGCAAGTTTATGGTCGTTTTCGCTCATCTCTAACCGAAACAGCATTTCCTTCAATTTCGTGTTGGCAACAAACCACGGTAGTATCAGTAGTACCTGTGATTTTTGTCAGAGAATCACAGATGTTTTCATCGCATTACAGTTGATGTAGATGCAGTATCTCAAAATACGGGTCATTCTTATCAAGGTTATTCTTATCAATAATTTGCCGACATAAGAAATGCCCAAACCTGTAAGAATTTCTATGAGTTTATTTGAGCCAAACCAACAACAGAACAGTTTGCCGGGAAGCAAAATCTCAACGGATTGAGAAATGGCAGTTTTGCACCTTATTTTATACACTAGAATCAAAGGAGAAGATGGGGGGGGGGGGGGGGGGGGGGGTATGAAATCCATTGGTAGATTAGGGAGACAGGAGAAAGCAAAGCAGGGAAATCTGAGATTGAATAAAAAGCACACCAAAAGGTTGCAGGTTTGATTCCCAGTCAGGGCATATACAGGAGGCAACTGATCCATGTTTTGCTCTTTCTCCCTTCCTCTCTCTCTCTCTCTCTCTAAAAATCAATACTGTAAACATATCCTTGGGTGAGGATTTAAAAAAAAGTTTTAAAAAATAACAAGCGAAATGAAAAAATATCTAGTACATGGATACTATGTTCATTGACTGAACTACTCAATGTTGTTCTCCCCAAATTGATCTATATATTCAAAGCAATCCAATCAAATCCCAGCAAGACCTTTTGTAGAAATCAACAAGCTGATTGTATGTCAATCATACAATGAAGCTGAAAAAAACAACAACAAAAAACAGCAGTGGAAAAAGGAGGGCTATATTGTGTGATGGTTAGAGCATGGGCTCTGAAGCCAGGCCGCCTGGGTTTGAATCTTTGATAAGTAAGCACCACAAAATGTACTGGTTATTAGTATTCATTAAAGGACCGCTATGGAAAATTAAAGACTAACATCTTGTTGAGGAAGCAACAACTGGAACTAAAGACACTTCATTCAAGCAACTTCCACTGATTCTTTATCTGAATCACTTTGGTGTCTGCAGAATCATAAGTCCATTATTAAAAGTTAGCCCCCAGAGGCCTCCAGATAGATGCAAGCACGGGTCCCAGACAGAGACCTGGAGGTGGGAACCACAGCACAGGGAACTCTTTATCTGAAGCACAGAGCATGGAGGCTGGCACCCTCCTCTCCTTCTAACTTGGCCCCAAGCAGTACTGGGCACAGGAATGTAGAATGAATTATAACCAAGAAAAAAATCAAGGTTTAGGGAGTTTTAATAAGGCCACAGCGATCATAGTCCAGCATGGGTGGAATGAGGATGAACAATCTTCAAACACTTGAACAGCCTGACTCTGTGCTGAGTAATATTAAACAGCAGTCCTGAAGGTCAGCTACTTTTGCACAGCACAATGGTGACATCTAGTGTTAGCAAGATCAATCTCAGCACTGCAATTTACCTGAACTTTAGAGAAACAGGGTCTTGGTGTCTTACTTCCTCTCAGGATTCTCTCTGAAGGGCCAATTTTTTTTTCCCAATTTGTAATTTATTAACAATTGCTCTTTTATTTTTCACATTTTTGAAATAACTGATATACATAAACTGGACATTTTAATTTTTTTCATTGAAACAGTTGACATATAACATTGTGTAAATTTAAGGTGTACATGTTAATTTGATGCATTTATATATTATAATATGACTGCTACTGTGACAATAATTAACACCTCTACCACATTACATAATTATCATTTTTTTAGTGTTGGAATAATTAAGTTCTAGTCTCTTGGCAAGTTTAAGGATTGTAATACAATATTGTTTTCTACAATCACTATGCTATGCAGATAGATCTCTAGGATTTATTTACTATTGGTTGCAAGTTTGTACCCTTAAACAACATCTGTCTTTTCCCCCCACCTGGAGTGGACATTTTTAAGAGTGTAAGATTTGGTGAGTTTTAACCAGCAGAGAACAAAATAGACAAAAATCTGTCTTCATAGAGCTTGCATTCTTAGTGGCCAAAATTATGTCACATGGCTACTCCCACCAGCAGAGAAATCTGGAAGGCAAGTGTTTAGCTTTCTGGTGTCCTTAGTAGAAAAGAGGATGGAAGGGTGTAGAAAGAGCCAAACTGTAGTTTCTGCCACTATGATACTGGGGAGCAGACTCAAAATGTATCAATGTTTTTGTACACAAGTTAGGGTTAAAACATGTTTCAGAAGTATTGACATGTCTATTCCTTAAACTAGACCTATTTATTATTAATACTAGAGGCCCAGTGCATGAAATTCGTGCACTCGCGGGGGGGGGGGGGGGGGTGTCCCTCAGCTCAGCCTGTGCCATCTTGCAGTCTGGGAGCCCTTGGGGATGTCCAACTGGCAGGGAACGGGCCTAAGCCAGCAGTCAGACATCCTTAGCACTGCTACAGTAGCAGGAGAGGCTCCAGCCACCACCACTGCCAGCTGTGAGCCCGGCTTCTGGCTGAGCTGTGCTCTCCCTGTGGGAGTACACTGACCACCAGGGGGCAGCTCCTGTGTTGAGCATCTGCCCCCTGGTGGTCAGTGCATGTCATTCTGCCCTTTGGTTGATTTGCATATTAGCCTTTTATTATATAGGATTAATTTATTAACATATTGTTTATAACTTAGATGTCTTATTTGGTGGCATGTAAAGAGATCCCCCAGCACAAGACCCTGGCCCACAGGGCATCTCCAGTCAATATTATCTTGGCATCAATAAGGTACACCCTGTGGATCCTCAAGTATTGCTTACCAAGCATGCTAAACTCCACCGGCTGCGAGTTTGACATGCTTGGTTAGACCATTCATTAGTTTGGGTCTCTTTCATTGGCTTGCTGTAAAGGTTCTCTGTGTTTCTAGCTCAGCAGGCTTTGCTAGCTTCTCGAGATGTTAGAGCCTCTTTGTTTTCCAAAGTCCCCTTGATAGAAAAAAATAGTCTTACTAGATAGGATGAGCGGAACTGCTCATCTGGCCCACAATAGATCCATTCATGCTGAGTCAGTAGCAAATCACAGTTTACAGAAACCTCTCTAAAATTCCCGGGACTTTCCATCAGGATACACTTCCCAGAGGAAGCTCCATCCGAGCACTGATTCTCAAACTCAACTGCACATGGGAATCACCTGGGAAGATTTTTAAAAATATGATGCCTGGATCCTGGCCCCTACAGCAGTGATTCTCAATTGGGCGATTTGCTCCTCCCACCAGGTAACACTTGGCAATGTCTTTTGGTCATTTCAATTGGGAGAGGGTTCAACTGGCATCTAGTGTGTAGGGCCCAGAGATGGTGCTAAAATCCCGCAATGCAGAGGAAAGCCCCCCATGGCAAAGGATTGTCTAGTCTCAAAGGTCAGTAGGGCCATGGTTGAGAAACCCTGTTAAAGATTCAACTCTCTAAAGGTTCGGCCTCAGCATCGGATTTTTATTTATCTCTATTTTTAATATATTTTTATCGATTTTAGAGAGAAAGGAGAGAGGAGAGTGAGAGAGAAACATCATGTGAGAGAGAAACACCAATCGACTGCCTCCCGCACACACCCAGACTGGGGATTGAGCCCGAAACCTAGGCACATGCTCTGGCCGGGAATCGGTTTGTCTGCCTGCCGCAAAGAAAGCCAAACTAATGAGACAGGTGCTGGTGCAAAATGAAAGAGGTTAATTCAGGTGCCACATACCTGAGAGAATGGTGGACTCCCGTCTCAAAGACCATCCCCCTTCCTGCTCAAGCCTGTGGTTCTTTTTAAAAAACTTTTTTATTGATTGATTTTAGAGAGAGAGGAAGGGAGAGAAACATCGATTTGTTGTTCCATTTATTTATGCATTCATTGGTGTATCTGGACAATGCTCTAATTAACAGAGCTACTCGGCCAGGGATAGGGAGGGGAGGGCTTTTTTTCTATACAGTTATCTTGCCAGCTTTTGGGGGGCCCTTGAGCCCTGTCCATTCATCTTTCTAGCTTTTGGCCGCTAAGTGTAAGAACATACACACACAAACACACACAAGAAAAACACACACACACACATACACACACACACACACACACACACACACTATCTTGGCCAATGGAGGAGACTCCCCAGAGCTCCCTGACTGTCTCTGGTAGTGGGGTGGGGGATGCCAACAGCCCTCAGCCCTCCTCCAGAAGCTGGACATAGAACCCACACATCTGGAGGAGCCTTTTGGAGTCCACAGGGCACCCCTAGATCTAGGCGTGGCCACATCCTCTGCCCAGCCCCCGTGCCTGGCTTGCCCCTCCAAAGTTGCCAGCCAGGCCTACACTCCAACTGACAACTTAAGGTAACACTAGGAGTTGCACGTGGGAGAAGCACCTTCTTTGCAAGTGAACCCCTGCTGCTACTCTGTAGAGGTCAGGTTCTTCTTTGGGGGGACCTCCAGGAAGGGCCGCCACAGTTGCACAACTGCAGAGGGCACTGTTCACATAGAACACAATGTGAATGCTACTTCCTGGTCCATGGCCCCCAAAGTAAATGTCTACATTCACCAGATTGACTAGACTTTAAATCAGACCCTTGGAAATATTTTTGCCAAATGAATATATCCAACTAGCTCTAAAAGTATATTTATTCTGATATAGTTATTTATATTGTCTCAGATAATGCTAAGGAGAATATGTTTTATATTATATATACAACATATGTATATGTGTGTTTATATATAAAATTTTTATGAAAATGGTATCATACATACCAACCTGCAGCTGTCTTTTTTCATTTAATTTTCTATATTGCCCATTTCACAGGTCCAGACATGTCGCTGTTATTCCATTTAGCAACTGCAGAGTGTTACACTGCATGGCACTGGTGGACTTAAAGAACAGCTGCTTATTGAATGCGAGTGGAGTGAACACAGGCATTTCTGGAACATGACACACTAAAAGCACAAAATGGATGAGAATCTACAAGGATAAGAGCATGAGAAAGATGAAAACAGATGAGAGATGTCAATACAGTTTGGGAAGCTGGAAAGGGATAGAGATGGTAACCAGGGAAAACTGGAAGCCTTGCATGGGAGTGGAGTAGGGGGGAGGATGGTTAGGACTCATGTCTAATACCAGGAAGTAAGTGGACTCACTTTGGGGGGGCCTCCAGGAAAGGCTCAGGAACTAGGCGTCAGATACAGTACTTTGCAAGGCCGAGACAGCCAAAGGGGGAGATATAAGGAGCAATTAGACTTGCAGATCCCATCCCCACAAGCACAGCCCAGAGACTTCTCCCAAGCCCTGTAACACAGGAGGTTTATTCTCTGGAAGAAAATAGCAAAGGGCCAGATTAAAGCAGAGGATTTACGTGTAGTAAAACAAGAAGATGAATGAAAGTCTGCACACTGAACAGAGAAGCACCACAGTGCCTCACCACGGCCCAGCCCTATTCTCCCACCTGGCTCTCAAACACTATCAACCAGGCTTTATACTCTCTGCATGGAAGCCTGGAAGACCCTTCTTGAGAGGCAACAAATAACCCCAGGTAAACCTACAGACATCTGGGGTAGAGATCTATCAATTAAAATCCAACAGTCTTATTTTTTTTAAATATATTTTTATTGATTTCAGAGAGGAAGAGAGAGAAACATCAGTGGTGGGGGAGAATCATCGATCGGCTGCCTCCTGCACACCCCACACTGGGGATTGAGCCCACAACCCCGGGCACGTGCCCTGACCGAGAATCGAACCGAGACCTCCTGGTTCATGGGTGGATGCTCAACCACTAAACCATGCTGGCCAGTCGCCAACAGTCTTCTTTACTACAAAGGCCTGGGTGTGAATCTAAGGTCTCAAGCGTGGCCATGCCTATGGGTAGCTTGAATGTAATATAAATAAAAAGAAGTTGATGATGCTCCAATCAACTGACCCACACCAGCCAGGGTCCCAAGTAGGACTTTTAACTGTTTAAAAGGCTTTGTTGTGTGGGTCTTGTGTTTCCCTCCTCACTGTCCCACAAAGGCAAGTGTTACTCTTCTGCAGCAGCTGTGGGTCATGGAGACCTACGGCAAGACTTGCCAAAGATCTGACAGCAAATAAGTGACCTGGGTCAGAATAGCACCTACACTGACCTCTTTCTCCACATGCATCAGACTGGGAAAATACCAGGAAAACAATGCAAGAGCACGAAGAAATCACCAGCAAATTTAAACACCAGCAAATGAACAGAAAATATAAAGTTTATCCAGTATATATAGTATATACAACATCAAGTATATCTAAGTTTTTAGTATGTCCAGATTTTTTAAAAATGATTTTCTTTTTAAAAATATTTGTTATTGATTTCAAAGAGAGGAAAGAAGAGAGAGAGAGAGAGAGAGAGAGTAAAATGATTTTCTTTTAAAAAATATTTGTTATTGATTTCAAAGAGAGGAAAGGAGAAAGAGAGAGAGAGAGAGAGAGAGAGATAGGAACATCAATGATGAGAGAGAATCATTGATTGGCTGTCTTCTACAGGCTCCCTACTGGGGATTGAGCCCACAACCCAGGCATGTGCCCTGACTGGGAATCGAACTGTGACCTCCTGGTTCATGGGTCAATGCTCACTGCTGAGCCTCTGACCTCCAAAAGTTATATATGATCTAAACTACTTTTCAAGCAGAGAACCCTTACATTTTAGAACTGGGAAGAAACTTAAATATTATCAGTACATTTATTCTCAAGCTATTTGGTCTCAAAGAGTTTTTGTTTATGTGGGCATGTTTGAATAGGGTTTAGAAGGCTGAATAGAAGTTTTTAAGATGGAATGGGGGTAAGGTGGAGAGGAGAACATCTAGAGAAAACAGGTATAGAGGAATGGAGTGTGAAAAGACATTCTTCTATCACTAACAGGACGTAAAATTTTGGTAAGATATTTATACTTCCTGACTCTAAGTTCAACTCAAATAAGAACAAATAGTGACACCCATGTGGCAAATAAAATTAATGGGTTATGAAACACCTTTCAAGGAAAAAATGACACCTTCACACCCAGAAGGTAAATGCTACCACAACTCAGGTGAGATGTGCTCTTAGAAAAGGCACTTGGAACAGTTTATCCCAATGTTGATTCTGGTTTTGGCTACATGGAGTCTCATTCATTCTTACTCCTGACCTTGACCCATAGCTATAATTAGTTTTTCACAGAACTGGACCAGCAGGATGTGGAGGGGGCGGGGAATAATTCATGGACTCCCAATGGACAATATGCTAAATGACTGTCAGGAAGAGAGGAGCAAACCTATGATCTCAAAATAATTCCTTGGTCATTTGCATCCAGCATAAATCTAGATTTTAATGAGACATGTGATTTAGAAATAAATGGGGATAGTATCTGCATAATAGTTTTTGGTATTAAATTATTTAATATGACTATTAAGCATGTTTCTGCAAAAACCTTCCCATACCATACTGCTAGAATTATGCCATTCCCTTCATCAAAAGTTATAACATTCCTACTGAGTAAAATATAATTTTAAAATGCCCCTGATCTTATATTCAGATTTCCATATATTTGGCTTCATAATACCCTGCCATACCTTGACTTTTGAAAAAAATTTAGATGTAATTGGCACATAACATATTAGTTATTCCCAGCCTTTTTTACTATTTCTCTGCAGAAACCCTCTTCTTTAGCAAAATTAAATTGCTCAGTATCCCCAAAACATGCTATACCATGTGATCAGTGACCTTTTTTGGGGGAGGGGGTACAGTGAACTTTATTGATAGTGCATGACAAGGTAGGGCTCCCCAAGCCCCTCCCCTCCTCAGGGGGTCTGGGATGGAAACTGTGGAAGTCAGGAGATTCTCGGTGTATTGAAGGACCGATTTGAGGCATGGACTCTCCAGCAGCTGAGGGTCTCTCTTCCTCTCACTGGGTCTGGTGGTCCAGGGGGCTCTTACTCCTTGGAGGCCATGTGGACCATAAGGTCCACCGCCCTGCTGCTGTAGACAAATTCACTGTCATACCAGGAAATGAGTTTGACAAGTGGTCCTTGAGGGCAATACCAGCTCCAGCATTGAAGGCGGATCCACTGTGTCCTTGTTAAAGTCGCAAGAGACAACCTGGTCCTCAGTATAGCCCAGAATGCCCTTAAGGCAGCGGTTCTCAACCTGTGGGTCGAGACCCCTTTGGCGGTCGAACGACCCTTTCACAGAGGTTGCCTAAGACCATCCTGCATATCAGATATTTACATTACGATTCAAAACAGTAGCAACATTACAGTTATGAAGTAGCAACGAAAATAATTTTATGGTTGGGTCACAATATGAGGAACTGTATTTAAAGGGCCAGAAGGTTGAGAACCACTGCCTTAAGGGGACCATCTGACGCCTGCTTCACTACCTTCTTAATGTCATCGTATTTGGCAGCTTTCTCCCGGTGGCAGATCAGATCCACACTGACACAGTGGGGGTGGGGACAACAAAGGCCATCCCAGTGAGCTTCCCATTCACCTCAGGGATAATCTTGCTCACAGCCTTGGCAGCGCCAGTAGAAGCAGGGATGATGTTCTGGGCAGCCCTTCAGCCATCACGCCACATGGCCCATCCACGAACTTCTGGGTGGCAGCGACGGCAGGGACTGTGGCCTGAGTCCCTCCATGATGCCAAAGTTGTCATGGATGACCTTGGCCAGGGGGGCCAAGCAGTTGGTGGTACATGAGGCAGTGCTGACAATCTTGAGGGAGTTGTCATACTTGTCATTGTTCACACCCATCACAAACATGGGGGCATCCGCAGAAGGGGCAGAGATGATGACACTCTTGGCTCCACCCTTCAAGTGAGCCCCAGCCTTCTCCGGGGTAGTGAAGACACCGGTGGACTCCACAACATACTCAGCACCAGCATTACCCCATTTGATGTTGGCAGGACTCGCTCCTGGAAGATGGAAATGGACTTTCCATTGAGGACAAGCTTCCCGTTCTCAGCCTTGACTGTGCCTTTGAACTTGCCATGAGTAGAGTCATACTGGAACATGTACACCATGTGTTTGAGGTCAATGAAGGGGTCACTGATGGTGACAATATCCACTTTGTCAGAGTTAAAAGCAGCCCTGGTGACCAGGCACCCAATATGACCAAATCCATTCACTCTGATCTTCACCATCATGTCTGAGGGTTGCAGCTGGCACTGCACAGGAAGACGCGGCTGACGAACAGGAGGAGCAGAGAACCGATTGCTGACCTTTTATAAGGATGATGTTCTCACGATCTCACCCCATACATGGCTAGGCTACGAGATAAATTTTCCTCTGCAGACCTCTCTTTTTATTTTTTATGTTAATATAAATAATAACATTTTTAAAAGCAATTCAAGTTTCTTGACTTTATTAGGAAATAACAGTAATAATGATTTGGTATTGTGTACTGAAGATAATAGTAAGGCTATCTAGACTGAGTCATATCCACTTATTTACATTCTACCCTTTAAAGTGTACTTATAGGATTTAGATTACCTGTGAACTAATCTATGCAGTATTAATAAAATATAAAATAGAGTACCCCATGTTTAAGAAATGACCATTGTACTTGAGGAAGAAAAGCACCTTAATTGGTGATGAGAATTTATTTATACTGTAGCTTCACATATCTTGTTGAACCAGGTTTTCTGTGGGTGGGTTCATTTGATTACACTGTGTGGTTAGGAATTTTGCACCTGCTGTGAGCAAAGCATCAAAGTTCCTTCTTAAAGACTGAACAAAGGTTCATTCATTCATTCCTTTCCCAAGCTTTCACTTAGCATCTTCCATGTGCCAGGCACTGTGAAAAAAGGTGGCCCTTCCTAAAAGGACTCCCCACCATTAGTTGGTGAGTAACAACCAACCACATAGCTTCAGTGTTATACAATAACTGTTCATTTCTCAGGTATCTGGGGTGGTTGCCTAGACAGTTCTGCTGATTTTGGTTGGGTGCCTTGGGTTTGGGGGGTGGCTGCGCTGATCTAGGATAGCCTCATTATGATAATTCAACTCTGCTTTATGTGTCTCTCACCCTCATGGCAGTGGCTTAGACACAAGAGGAAGAGCACGCCTAACCGCACAAGGGATTTTTATGCCTCTGCTTAAAAATGTCCTATTGATCAAAGCGAGTTTCATGGCTAAGACCAGAATCAGACTCATGGCACAGGGCATGAATACAAAAACAGGAGAATTGGGGAGGTCACTGCAATCTATCACAGGCTCTAAATAGTTAGACCTGGGGCACCTAACTCATGCTGACTTGAGCTGAACCTTGAAAGAGATGGTAGTTAGCTAAATCATAAAGAAGGGGAGGTGCTTTTCTCAGATCAACCCACCAGACCTAATAATTTAGAAGATTGTAAGTACTCCTGCATTTTTGCTTCATACAATGTATATACCCTCCACCTATAAACTTTCCCCCCATTTCCTATCTGGAATTTGGGCGTGAGTCCTAGATATGCAGCAGCCTTCTTATGACCATGAGGCAATAGACAGCAGATTGAAGTTCTACAGAAAGATGGCATCTAACAGCATCCTTGAGTCACAGCAACAACTCCAACCGAGCACCTGTAGCCTTTTTGTCATCTGGGTCAGCATCCAGGAATCCCTGCAAAATCCTCTGCAGAACCACCCTGCCCTTCAGTGTTTCAGGCTCCACCACTACCTTCCTTTCTTCCTTCAATCAAAACTCCTGTTTCTTTGGCCAAGCTGATTCCAAAGGCTTCACATCCTTAGCAGAAGTGGTGATACTATTTATCTCCAGGATGGCTTAAAGTCTAGAATTTCAGGTGCTCTGGATAAGGCAACACCCCTGCCCTGGCCTCCACATCATCATTGCTATGAGTAAAGACGGGGCACCTTAGACTCTCCTGGCAAATAATTCACAGCCCCAGGTATTCACAGTTTAGCCACCAACATCTACTTTGAAATCATCATTATCCATTATCATTATCATTATTCCCTTTATCCTGGTTTATGTGAGTCACACAAGTAGCCCAGGATCCTAGGTCAGTTCCTTATCTCTTGCATTTCACCCCAAAGGGCCCCTTTAACCTGGAGAGTTGGCTATCTTCCCTATCTACAATTCCTTTCCTCTCATCATATTTTCATGCTACGACTCCACAGAATATCCTCTTGTCAAGGTCATTAATGATATCCATGTTGCTTTAACCAATGGTCAATATACAGTCTTTATCCTTCTTAATCTTTCAGAAGCTTTTAACACAACTGATTATTTCTTTCTCCTCGAAACATCTTCTTGCTTTCCAGAACACCACACTCACCTATTTTCCTCTTAACTTGCTGATGACTCATTCTTGGTTTTCCCTGTCCCCTTCTCTATCTTCTCGAGTGTTCTCATCCAGCTTCATTGCTCTACATACCATTCTAGGTTGATGACTCTTAAATGTATATCCCCAACCTGGACCTTTGCTCTGCACTCTAGACTTATATATCCAACTGCCTCCTCAATGATAATTCAACTCTGCTTTATGTGTCTCTCACCCTCATGGCAGTGGCTTAGACACAAGAGGAAGAGCACGCCTAACCGCACAAGGGATTTTGATGCCTCTGCTTAAAAATGTCCTATTGATCAAAGCAAGTTTCATGGCTAAGACCGGAATCAGACTCATGGCACAGGGCATGAATACAAAAATAGGAGAATTGGGGAGGTCACTGCAATCTATCACAGGCTCTAAATAGTTAGACCTGGGGCACCTAACTCATGCTGACTTGAGCTGAACCTTGAAAGAGATGGTAGTTAGCTAAATCATAAAGAAGGGGAGGTGCTTTTCTCAGATCAACCCACCAGACCTAATAATTTAGAAGATTGTAAGTACTCCTGCATTTTTGCTTCATACAATGTATATACCCTCCACCTATAAACTTTCCCCCCATTTCCTATCTGGAATTTGGGCGTGAGTCCTAGATATGCAGCAGCCTTCTTATGACCATGAGGCAATAGACAGCAGATTGAAGTTCTACAGAAAGATGGCATCTAACAGCATCCTTGAGTCACAGCAACAACACCAACCGAGCACCTGTAGCCTTTTTGTCATCTGGGTCAGCATCCAAGAATCCCTGCAAAATCCTCTGCAGAACCACCCTGCCCTTCAGTGTTTCAGGCTCCACCACTACCTTCCTTTCTTCCTTCAATCAAAACTCCTGTTTCTTTGGCCAAGCTGATTCCAAAGGCTTCACATCCTTAGCAGAAGTGGTGATACTATTTATCTCCAGGATGGCTTAAAGTCTAGAATTTCAGGTGCTCTGGATAAGGCAACACCCCTGCCCTGGCCTCCACATCATCATTGCTATGAGTAAAGACGGGGCACCTTAGACTCTCCTGGCAAATAATTCACAGCCCCAGGTATTCACAGTTTAGCCACCAACATCTACTTTGAAATCATCATTATCCATTATCATTATCATTATTCCCTTTATCCTGGTTTATGTGAGTCACACAAGTAGCCCAGGATCCTAGGTCAGTTCCTTATCTCTTGCATTTCACCCCAAAGGGCCCCTTTAACCTGGAGAGTTGGCTATCTTCCCTATATACAATTCCTTTCCTCTCATCATATTTTCATGCTACGACTCCACAGAATATCCTCTTGTCAAGGTCATTAATGATATCCATGTTGCTTTAACCAATGGTCAATATACAGTCTTTATCCTTCTTAATCTTTCAGAAGCTTTTAACACAACTGATTATTTCTTTCTCCTCGAAACATCTTCTTGCTTTCCAGAACACCACACTCACCTATTTTCCTCTTAACTTGCTGATGACTCATTCTTGGTTTTCCCTGTCCCCTTCTCTATCTTCTCATTCTTCTCGAGTGTTCTCATCCAGCTTCATTGCTCTACATACCATTCTAGGTTGATGACTCTTAAATGTATATCCCCAACCTGGACCTTTGCTCTGCACTCTAGACTTATATATCCAACTGCCTCCTCAATATTCCATTTAAATATCCAACAGCCATCTTGAACTTAATACATCCAAAATTAAACTCCCAATTTTCAACCCCAAACCCATTTCTTCACATTTTTGAAAATGGCAACCACATTCTTCAGTCAGCCTTGACTCTTCTCTTACTCTCTTCCTTACAGCTGATCCATTGGTGAATTATTTGACTCTACCTTTTTTTAAAAAATGTTTTAATATATTTCAGAATCCACTACCTAAACTTCTACTACCCTAATCCAAGCCACTGGTCTCTTGCCTAGCCTCCTAGCTCCGTGGTCAGCAAACCGCGGCTCGCGAGCCACATGCGGCTCTTTGGCCCCTTGAGTGTGGCCACGAAGTTTCAATCGTACTGTACGTGCGTGCCCGCACGTGGTATTTTGTGGAAGAGCCACACTCAAGGGGCCGCAGTTTGCCGACCACTGTCCTAGCTAATCTTTCAGCTTCTGTCTGTGACCCTCTCTTATGGTTTATTGTCCTCACTATATCCAAAATGATTTCTTTAGGACACAAGTCATTCCTAAACAAATACCTTCCAGTAGCTTCTCATTTCACTATAAATAAGAGTCAAATTCCCACTAATAAGGACTACTGCATTCCTACACAATTGGCCCCACCCTGCCCATCATTACCTCTCAACTTCCTTTTTAAATATCCCCGCCCACCCCTAACTCTGACCGGTCACGCTCACTGTTTTCCTTGTGATGCCTGCCTTATCACCTCTGCACCTGTTGTTCCCTTGCCTGGAATGGTCTTTCCTCAGATATTTTCTTTTTTGTTCTTCTCACTTCCTTCAAGTCCTCCCAAAAATGTTACCTTCCCTGACCCCTCTATTTAAAATGGGGAAAACCCACCCCCCAGTCACAATCTCTGTTTTCTTCTTTCCTTATGTTTCTTCATTGCACTTACCACAAGCTGATATGCTACACATTTTATTGATGTGTTTGTCCCCTACCCAATAGAATGCAAGTTCCACAAAGGCAGAGAATTTTTTTAAAATCCTCACCCTGGGGTATGTTTTCATTGATTTTAGAGAGAGAGGGAAGAGAGAGAAATATCAACGTGGGAGAGAAACTCAATAATTTGCTTCCTGTACACACCCCGACCGAGGATCGAACCCACAACCTGGGTATGTGCCCTGACCAGGAATCGAACCAATGACCTTTCATTATAAAGGACAATGCTCCAACTAACTGAGCCATACCAGCCAGAGGAAGGCAGAGAATTCTGTTTTTGTTCACTGTAATTTTCAGGGCCTAGAGCAGACCCTGATATGTAAAGGTACCCCAAAATATCTTTGGAATTTATTGCACAAAGGAGATTATGATGGAGAGTAGAGAGACACCAGCTCTTAAATGACATGCCAAGGATGAGCTTGTCTAGAATGAGCTCCATTGCAGAGTTTTCATCAGAGAAGGAATAGGAATCAGATCCACACAATGAAAGATCACTCTAGCTACAGGTGCAGCAGAGACTGGAGGGGACAGGACTGGAGCTAGAGGGAATAGTTGAGTCGACAGAAACTCAAGCAAGAAAAAATTGAGAACTTGAGCAAAGACAATGGCTGTGGTTATAAAGAGAAGGGAAGCAAATTAGACATTTAGGAGTAGACAGACCTTGAGGATCATGTGACACACAGATTTACAGTCCACCAAAAGACACCCTTTATCCTTCCCAAATTGCATCATAGATTACCTCTAGTCTTTGGAAGTTTTTGAAAGCTTGGATGTAGAATTCTCAGGTCACGTCCTGGCCTTATTCCAGGTAAGGAAATGATGGTTCAAGTTCCTGAAGCATCAAAGACATACAAGATTGGACTTTATAAGGAACTCCTGGGTCTTTATTCCCCATTTTTTCTCACCCTCTCTGCCCTGTTAAGGGGCCTCAAGAAAGCAAGAACCAAGAAACTTAAAACTGTGTTCACCTTTTCCCTAATCCTGACCTACCTTAATCCAACTTACTCTCCCACTGTTGACACAAATCCTTACCTACCTTAACCCAACTTACTCTCCCACTGTTGGAACAAATACTTCTGATACAGCAATCCATCCTATTGCCAGGGGATCTCATTATAGGTGTCCACCTCCACGGCCCAACTCAAGGAAGCAGGTTCTACTGAAGGCAATTGTCCATTTGATAATAGGATTTATTGCAATCAAGACTGCCTTCCTGACACATTTCTTCAGAAGATACTAATTCCCTAGAATGCAGAGGGTCCAACCTCTACAGCCTGCATATGCTTAGCCAAAGCAGAAAGTCCCAGTCCTCCAGAATCCATTCTCTAAACCCAGCAACTTAGCCAGTACCCTAGTCAGGCCTGATACCAGGCTCTGGTAAGCAGCACAGGGCTGGTGACCAACGTAGAGAGCGTAATGCCACTCAGGTTTCAGCCTGGACATCCACATTGCAGGCCGATGCATACTGAGTTAAGTGAGGAAGGCTAGAGTGACACATGAAAAGGACTCAAGGAAAGCCGACTATTCTTTTAGTGTCACAGGGGACAGGAAAGACACGTAGCCAAGTAAAGCAATGAAGGAACTCTGATCCTAGTACACAAAGAGCTATGGTCTGGGCAAAGGTAGTCTCCCGCACATGCCCTCCCACAGAAGATCCTCCTTGCCCCCTGAGAAAATCAGGCTCTGGCTCAGTGGCTGACCCAGGGTCCCTTTACCCAGACTTAGATGGTAAGGATCCAAGGACAAAGGAGGGAGCACAAAGCTCTGCTGAACAGCACATGAAATACATGCCACCTTTTGTAGGCATTCTTAACTTGGAACCCCTTGAAACTAGACATGATTTTGTGTTTGTATGATGACCAAATATGCATTTTTCTGGAGAGAAGGTCTTCACCTTTCATCAGATTTTCTGAGACTCAAAAATAAAGAGATTGGATCTGTGCAACCTTAACTGTACTTTCCAATATGGTGGCATTAGCCACATTTCAAGTGTACAATGACCACATGGGGCAGTGGCTACTGAATTAGACAGTACAATACATAACATTTCCCCATCACAGAAAGTTCCACTGGACAGTGCTGCCTTAGAGAATTGGTGTTTTCTCTGTGAAATTTCCATGAGAAAGCTTGGATATCAGACACTGGCATTCAAATTTCTTCCTGGTGCTGTGGAATACTGTAGGTCCTTGGGAGCCCAATATCTAAACCTGCTGACTACCACCTAGTAGTGACCAGAAGATGCTTTTCTTTGGCTGCTTGGCATTCTATCAGCATGGATTCCTATCAAGGAAAAGATGGAATCAATTACTTAGGTGATATGAATTATTTAGGGATTATGCTGTGTTTGAGTGACCTCAGATTTGGGCAGGCTTCAAAAAAGCATGAAGAGAACATTAGAAAGGTCTGGATTAAAACTACCACTAAAGCACTGGTTGGTGTTTCTCAGTGGTTAGAGTGTTGGCCCGCACACCAAAGGTTCACATATCTGTGTTGCAGGTTCAATCCCTGACCCCAGTCAGGGCATGTGCAGGAGGCAACCAATTGATGATTTTCTCTTATATCAATGTTTCTCTCTCCCCCCGCCCCCCTCCTCTCTCCCTTCCACCCTCTCTAAAAATCAATGGAAAAATGTCCTCAGGTGAGATTTAGAAAAAGAAAAAAACTATCAGTATTCATCAGCAATTACAAAGATGCTGTTTCTCTCTTTTACTTTTACAGAGGTTAGTAGACACCCCTGTGAGGTCAGCAAGGGCTGGGATTACATGGTGGGACAGGGAATTTTGGCAATTCTTTGCTCTTTATGAATGTTAAATTTCTATTCCTATAATTAGAAAGAGTTCTGCTCTGCATGTTGACAGTTCTCAGTAGCACAATAAAAGGAAATAGACTCAATAGTCCTGCTCCATGATAATGTAGGGACATAGCACTGCTTGATGAATAGGCCTGGACTTTGATCCCAAACCTGGGGTTCAGTCCAGACTTTACACTGTATGCCATAAAATTGGATATATTATTTAGCACAGGGGTCCTCAAACTACGGCCCGTGGGCCACATGCAAATACAAATATTGTATTTGTTCCTGTTTTGTTTTTTTTACTTCAAAATAAGATATGTGCAGTGTGCATAGGAATTTGTTCATAGTTTTTTTTTAAACTATAGTCCGGCCCTCCAACGGTCTGAGGGACAGTGAACTGGCCCCCTGTTTAAAAAGTTTGAGGACCCCTGATTTAGCATCTCTAAGCCTCCATTCTATCATCTGGAAAATGTGGATCATACACCATAAGGTCCTGGGAAAGACTGAATATGATATCCACCTACGTGTGAAGTGCAGTCCCTCACTGATAGCAAGCTCTGAACAAACAGCAGCCGTAACTGTCTTCTTTCACGGTCTTCATGCTCCATCTTACTTACTGGGAATACCCTTTGTTTTGGATACCCTGGATTTTTAATTACTATGAACACCTATTTCTAATGGCTGCTTCCAGCCCAACGTTTCCAATAGTTCTTCCTGATTTATAAATCACAGACTAAAGGGGCTAAGATATGTGGTATTACATGGAAGGTAAGAGATGGGGCAGTTACTTGTACTGAGGATTGTGCTAGTTGCTTCGAAAATTATTGAGATCACTGTATTCCTCCCAGACTTATATGTGATAGGGGATAAATTGGAAACAATCTAAATGTCTAACAATAGAGCACTAGAATATTGGCATATGGTAAATCCTCTCAAAGTAATGTTTTCCATAAATATTTGTTGACATGGGTACATGATTCTGATACAGTGTGAACTGAAAAAATCAAAGCCAACCCTCTCCCATGTCCCTATGTCCCTATGGAAACATGTCAGGAGATGGGTCTAGAATGTGTAGTCATAGCTCTTAACCATAAACAACTTAAATGTCTGTCCATTAACAACATCATGGACAAATCGTGGTATATTCACACAGGGAATATTATCTATATATGTAAAAGGCTAATATGCAAAGTGTCCCCACAGGAGTTTGACCAGGAGACCAGGAGGTCTATTGCTCACTATGACATGCACTGACAACCAGGGGGTGGTGCAGAACGAAGGAAGGACCCCGCCTGTGGCTGGCAGCTGGGGAAAGGAGGCCCTGGCTGGCAGCCGGAAGGCCCCCATCAGCCCTGATCGCCAGCCAGGCCTAGGGACCCTACCCATGCATGAATTTTGTGCCCCTGGCCTCTAGTCCAGTAATAAAAACAAAAAAAAAGCTATAACTATATATAACAATATGATGAATCTTATAAGGATAATGTGAAATTTTAAAAAGCAAAGCACAAAAGAATACATGGGGCATGATTCTATGTAATAAAGGTCAAACTGGGGAAATTTTAATTGTATTGCTTAAGGTGATAAACTATAAAGAAAAACGAGGAATTGCCATGGCTGGTGTTTCTCAGTGATTGGCGCGTCAGCCTGCGTATCGAAGAGTCATGGGCAGATTCCTGGTGAAGGACACATACCTGGACAGGAGTTTGAATCCCCTGCCCCCCCAACCCCTGTGACAACCAGTCCAAGTGTCTCTCTCTCTTTCTCCCTCCCTTCCACTCTCTCTAAAAATCAATGGAAAAAATATCCTCGGGTGAGTTTTAACAGAAACAAAACAAGTTTTTTAAAAAGTGGTCGCACCTTTATATTAATAAATTGTACCTTTATTCCCTACTTTCATAATGTAAGTGTTTTAAAATAAAGACCAAAGGAAAACAAGTACAAGCCTATATTTTCCAGTGTGATCTCAAGTATACAGATTCTGTGTTCATGGAGTGGGAGAGAGGGGGTGTGTGGGAGGGTGGATCAACTATCACTTTCTCTGGTTAACAAAATATAAAGGAATTTATATTGTCTTCCTTATACATTTTGTATTTTTCAAAATTTTTAATAATTAGCAAGTATTACTTTGATAATAAGAATACAAGCAAAACCACCAACTGCCCAGTTCTGGCTCTTCAAGTTATATCTCTGCACAGAGTACAAGGGAAGAGACATTTCTCTCCTCCCCGCCAGAGAGAAATAGGGAGGGAGGAAGGGACACACAATTGCAATCAAAACAAGGAACCGCCACAGGGCTGGTCATCTGTGCCAGCGATAAAGCCTTCAGGGGCTCAGCTGATGGAAACCAGTAAAGATACTTCCTAGATAACCCCAGAACTCAGATATCTCTGCCTGCCCTCTCTTTCAAGGCCTGGACAATGAGCCAACAGCTGTGTAAGAAGAAAGAAGTATTATTTGATTCAATAATAACTATCACTTTTTAACTCATTATTGTCATAATATCACATTGGGACATTATATGCATTAATCCAATCATAATTGTTCACAAAAAAACTGTAAGGTGAATATATATTTCACACTGATATTTTACACCTTATTTTACTGATATTCCAGGGCTTGAAAGAGGTGGAATGACTTGCCCAGATGTCTGAATCCAAAGTCAGTGACTTTTATACACTCCACCACAATTTACATGTATTTGTGTATATGTTGTAAAGTTTTCTCATTTTTAACAGAAACAAAAAAAGTTTTTTAAAAAGTGGTCGTACCTTTATATTAATAAATTGTACCTTTATTCCCTACTTTCATAATGTAAGTGTTTTAAAATAAAGACCAAAGGAAAACAAGTACAAGCCTATATTTTCCAGTGTGATCTCAAGTATACAGATTCTGTGTTCATGGAGTGGGAGAGAGGGGGTGTGTGGGAGGGTGGATCAACTATCACTTTCTCTGGTTAACAAAATATAAAGGAATTTATATTGTCTTCCTTATACATTTTGTATTTTTCAAAATTTTTAATAATTAGCAAGTATTACTCTGATAATAAGAATACAAGCAAAACCACCAACTGCCCAGTTCTGGCTCTTCAAGTTATATCTCTGCACAGAGTACAAGGGAAGAGACATTTCTCTCCTCCCCGCCAGAGAGAAATAGGGAGGGAGGAAGGGACACACAATTGCAATCAAAACAAGGAACCGCCACAGGGCTGGTCATCTGTGCCAGCGATAAAGCCTTCAGGGGCTCAGCTGATGGAAACCAGTAAAGATACTTCCTAGATAACCCCAGAACTCAGATATCTCTGCCTGCCCTCTCTTTCAAGGCCTGGACAATGAGCCAACAGCTGTGTAAGAAGAAAGAAGTATTATTTGATTCAATAATAACTATCACTTTTTAACTCATTATTGTCATAATATCACATTGGGACATTATATGCATTAATCCAATCATAATTGTTCACAAAAAAACTGTAAGGTGAATATATATTTCACACTGATATTTTACACCTTATTTTACTGATATTCCAGGGCTTGAAAGAGGTGGAATGACTTGCCCAGATGTCTGAATCCAAAGTCAGTGACTTTTATACACTCCACCACAATTTACATGTATTTGTGTATATGTTGTAAAGTTTTCTCATCTATTGTTTTACACTCCCAACAATCTGTGTAAAATAGTTCAGAGTAGCTGTGTGATTTGCCCAACGACATGCAGCTAGTGAGAAGCTATATTCTTTGATGTTAATTCATTTCTTTTTTTCTTGGGGGAAAATTTTTTTTCCTATGCCCCGACTAAATGCCAATGCTCCTATGTCCTCCCATACATGCAGTTTTTACATTTAGGTAACACACCTAGTTATTACCTCCTGCAAGAAGGACAGAAATGTTAAATATGATATAGAAGTAAAAAAAAAAAAGTTAACCCCCTTAATAACATGGAGTGAGCAGTCAGATGCAATCCAGACATGGCTTTCTCATCACCCCCCACCCTTTGTTTTTGCAAGAGATAAGGTTAAGATAGAAGACAGGTTTCATATTCTGGGGCGTTTTGGTTGTAACTATCGGGTGATTTGCTTATCAACCTCAGCTCCCAGTTTTCCAGGATCGCCCTCTGGTTTTCACTCTGCCCTAAGGGCGTTAACCTTTCAGCTGCTTACAGGAGTGAACATTCCAGGACCATTGCCAGCCCACCTCAGTCTCCCCACCCCTCGAGCCTCCTAAGGCTCCCCGGGAGTGAAGGCTTTCTCAACCCTGCCTTGGAAGGTGGGTCATTTCTTTGGCAGAAGGAGAGGGCAGTGGAATTTCCTTTGAGACGGGCTGGGTATGCAAAATGCAAGGAGGAGGAGGAGGAAGCGGAGAAGAGAGTGAGTCAGAGGAGAAAAGCTGCAGGGCTTGGCTAGCAGCAAGCCTCTAAAGCAGTGGGGAAGCTTAAGCCAGTAACAAGGTAAGAACAGTTTTTTCTGTATACACCTCCAAAGCAGGGCCCTTATCCCAGGGCCACAGGAGTGGGTACCAGGTCACGGGGACAGCTAAACTGGGAGTTCAGTGACAACGTAACGGGAGGGCGGCTGACAAAGACTCACCTGGAGAATCACCCAGAGAAAACGCAAGCTCCTGCCAGTAGCTCCTCCATCCACATGGCTCCATCCCTAAGAGGGTCTGAAAGAGCCTAGAATGCCAGCAGGGCTGTTTTGATGTGTATTTTGTAGCCAGTCCCCTGAAGCATCTAACTTGTTCAGATCCTGCTTCGGAAGTCAAGTCTCTGTACCTCCTGCGGCTTCGCTGTGCAGGTGCTGGGGAGTGGCAGACCAGAGGTGCAGGGAGCTGCAGGTTTCCCCTAACTTAGGTGAAGGGTAGTGTGATAATTGAACATTCTGGGACCTGGAACCTAAAAGACCTGGGTTCTGGTTCTGGCAAGGCATTTTCACCACTGAATCAATTCATCAAAGTTCAGTTTATTTATTGTAAAAAAATGGGGACGTGGATCACCACTGTCCCATACAGTCGTACCTCAGAGACATTTTGGGCTCTGTTCCAGATCACAGCAATCAAGAGTCTCATAATAAAGCAAGCTGTAATCTTTTTACTGGTGGAGGTCTTGCCTTAGATTTTAAAAAAATGCAGCATCTGTCCCTGGCTGGTGTTGATAAGAGGTTAGAGCATTGGTCCATGCACTTATCATAGGTTTGATTCCAAGTCAAGAGCACATACCTAGATTGCAGGTTGGATCCTAGCTCAGGTCCCAGAGTCGAGGAATGTACGGGGTGGGGGGGGGGGGGGGAAGACACAAACAATCCATGTGTCTCACATAGATGTATCTCTCTCTCCCCCCTCCCTCGCTCTCTTTCTCTCTCTCTCTCTCTCCCTCCCTCCCTCCCTCCGTTTCACTCTCTCTAAAAATTGATGAGGAGGATTAAGAACAACAATAAAAAAACATAGTATTTGTGACGTGCAATAAAGCAAAGTGCAATAAAATGGTGTGTCTATACTAGTATATCTCATTGGATTAGTGTTATGTCTGTGGCTAAAAGAGCTTTCAAAGTTGTGGAGCGCCATTAGCATGGAAAATAAGACTAAGTTATGAGACCAGCACATCAGCCAAGGTAGAAGAGATCTCTATCTTGTACAGCCTTGGACAAGTCTGGAACTTCTAACTAGAATTGAAATACTTTATATGTGCAAAATAAAAATATCTGGCCTCCGTCTTCCTTACTAACCAGGTCAATGAGGGCACTTTAAGCAGTAAAAATGCTTTACAAATGTTCGTTCACTCATTCATTCATTCAACAGATGTTTCTTGAGCACCTTCTATGTCCCAGGCACTGTTGTTGGCACTAGAGACATAGCAATGGCCAGGACCCAGGTCCCGTCTTCCTGGTCCTTTCAGTCTAGTTACAGTCTGTTACCATATGGACACCCTGTGCTCCTCCTGTGCTGGGTGCTTATCTCCACAGCTTTCCCAGGCCTACAGCTGTATGTGTGGGTGTTGGTTTCCTCAACCCAGCTCTGCTCTATTTGTTCTCTCTCTTCTCTATTTGTGCACATATCTTCTGCCATCTATAATTCCTGGTTGTAGAGGCATAATCTCACTGGGGAATCTAAGTTAGGAATGTGCCAGGGGCTGGAATACAGGACTCAAAAATTGATGTCTGTCTGTTTTTCTCTCCGATTTATTTTGTTTCTAAAAGGCTACATGGTACCGGTTTGGGGGACATCTATAATTCAGCCCTCTGTAATCAGGCTGCTCAATGGGGTCGCCAATCTGGTGCCTCACGGTCCCTGTGCCTGACATAGGCGCCACCCCTGTGTCAAGATCCTAAAGTTCTCATGACTCTTCAATGATGGGGTGTCCTTTGTGTGCCAAGATGATAACACTTGCCCATCACTGAGGCAACATGTTTTTAAATTATTTTTTTAGAGGGGGGGCAGTGATGATGGGATATGCTGAGGGTTTCTTCTTCTTTTACTAACAGAGCTGGTTACGGCAAGGGAAGTGATCTGAGTACTCTGTTGCTCTGCAAGGGGGCTTTGATTTCTTATTAATAAATGTTTCTTAACAGAATGTTCATTTCCCCCTAGTTTTAATTAATACATGCTCAGTGTAGTAACTATGTTTTTGGAGTGAGGTTAACTGTGCCATATTGGATTGAACCTATGCCTCTGATGTATGTATTAGTATCTTGCTTCATGCAATTAAGACATTATTGGTTCTGTGCTCTATACTCAATGGACTCACCTAAATTTTAGTAACTGGTACTAAAGAGACATTCGTGTACATTTTAGAAAAGGACAAGTTTCTGTCTCTGATGCATCTTGTTCAGTTATCTGCTTTGTAGTAACTGCTTCTTCCCACAGTCGACTATTTATTTATTCAACAAGTATTTATTGAACCCTAATCACTTGTAAGTTTTATGTATCTGTAAATAACGTGAGACATAAACTTTACCCTTAAGTTACAACCACCAGCGGGGAGACATTCCTCTACAGCTGTTTACTATAGAGTGAGAGGTGGATGCTAATGGAAAGTTTGGGGAACAACTAAATCTTAGAGGAAGGGAGATAACTTTCAGGGAGAAAGCAGCTATGTGGGCAATCTTGAGGGAGGAGTAGTCTTGCAAATGTCTCCGGGCTTCTAAACAACAGGGCAAGTTGGGAAGAACTGAAAGTAAAGTCTGGAGCCTATGGCACCAAAAGGAGGGGAGTAACCCAAAGATCAGATCATGAAGGACCCTGAGTACAAGACTTGGGGATTTTGATGTAATACTGTATGGGTTAGAAAGTGTGGGGGAGGAAAAATAATTTTTCCTTCTACACTTTTAAATTCTGGCTGAACTAATAATCAAATTAACATGAGGGAGATTAACAGGAGAAAATGACCACATTTTCATAGGGGGTTCCAAAAGAGTACCAGGCCCAAAGACAGATCGGGCAGTTAAGGCTTATACGCCACCTTGAGCTAAGGAGAAGGGAGCTGGAGGGGTTGTGGTTAGGACTTCAAAAGGCAGGAAGGTAATTCACATAAAGATGGAAAAACAAACAAGTGCTGGCCAGGATGTGCAGAAAAGGGAGCACTAGTACACTGCTGGTGGGAATGCAGACTGATGCAGCCACTATGAAAGACAGTATGGAGTTTCCTCAAAAAATAAAAAATGGAACTTCCATTTGACCCAGTAAGCACTAGTACACTGCTGGTGGGAATGCAGACTGATGTAGCCACTATGAAAGACAGTATGGAGTTTCTTCAAAAAATAAAAAATGGAACTTCCATTTGACCCAGTGATCCCACTTCTGGGAATATATCTCAAGAAATCAGAAACACCAATCAGAAAGAATATATGCACCACTATGTTCATAGCAGCGTTATTTACAATAGCTAAGATTTGGAAATAGCCCAAGTGCCCATCAGTAGATGAATGGATAAAAAAGCTGTGGGACATTTACACTAATGGAATGCTATGCAGCTATAAAAAAGAGGGCTCTCTTACCCTTTGGGACAGCATGGATGGACCTGGAAAATATTATGCTAAGTGAAATAAGCCAGTCTGAGAAAGACAAATACCACATGATCTCACTTATTTGTGGACTCTAATGAGCAGAATGAATTGACCAACAAAATAAGACCCAAAGCATGGAGGTATGGAACAGACTGACATACCTCTATGTGGGGTTGGGGGGACCAGAAGAGACAAACCAAAGAACTTACATACTTACATGCATAGCCCATGGACACGGGCAATAGGGTAGTGAAGACCTGGGGGGTGAAATGGTGAGGGTGGGTAGGGGCTGGGAGGAAGGTGAGAAAGGGGGGGAATGAGAGATATCTGTAATACTATCGACAATAAAAAATATATTTTAAAAAATAAAACTAAATAAAAGGAATGAAATCCTGACAACATGTATGAACCGTGAGAACATTATGCTAAGCAAATAAGCCAGTTGAAAAAAGACAAATACAGTTGACCCTTGAAATGGAATTGAACTGCACAGGTCCAATTATACGCATGGGTGTGTCTTTTTTTTAAAATAAATACGTACAGCACTATAAAAAAAAAGATGTAAAAGCAAACATTTAGTACAGAAATGTTTGCTGGGACATCTTTAACAATGGGACACAGAGAGGACTTTGATCATACTTAGTTTATAGCAAACTACAGCTGTCAATAAGAGGCTCCCGGCCTGAAGCAGGTCTTCTAGCTGAATGATTTTATTCAATTAGGGCAAAGGCTAAAAGTTCTTTCTGAGTCTCTGTTTCTTAAAAAAAAATAACCAACTTAAAATAATCAAGATTCCAAAAGGCATAATTTGGGGTGGTAAACTCTGCTTCCTCCCAAAACTTGTTGAAGAATTTTAAGGAGGGGAGTGACCGGTTTGCACGTTAAAAAGGTAGTTTGGGGCAGCAGTGGCTGATGTGGAGAGCTGAGGAACAGAAGAGAGAGGCTACTAGTACTTACTGGCAAAGCCAGGCTAGAGATGAGCAGATTTAGGATTCGGACAACAGGGAGGGCGGGATTCGAGCATGCAATTGAACAGGCAGAAAAGAACACTTGGGAAGGTGGAGCAGGGACTCTGAGATGGAGGCAGGTCACAGACTTCCTAAAAATGCTTTTTAACGTCAAGGACTACAGAGGAGATGAGTGCAGAACAATCGGGAAAAGGTAGGTTAGAAGAGATTGCCGGTTCCCTTTTCTTCCGGAGCCATATCACCTCGCTTCTCCCAGGGTCTTAAGAATATCCTTCTCGCCTGGCCAGGTGGCTCAGTGGGTTGGAGCGTCGTCAGTACACCAAAAGGCTGAGGGTTCAACTCCTGGTCAGGGCACATCCCCAGGTTGCGGGTTGATCCTGGTCAGGGTGCGTACTGGAGGCAACTGACCAATGTTTCTCTCTCACATCAATGTTTCTCTCTGTCCCCCTTCCTCTCTCTCTCAAATCTATAAAAAAAACACATATCCCCGGGTTAAAGAAAAAAGAATGTCCATCTCTACCACTTATTACAGTCTCTGCAGAGATGAGCTTTGCCCAAGATGCACCTTAAAGCATTCCCTAGCAGTTCTGGTCAGCCCGTCATGTTGCCTAGATCTAGGATGTCCCTCGATCCCAGAGATAAAAGATGGAACTCACTTGACAAAAGCATACTTTCTTTCTGGCCAGGGAGAGTGCCCATGGGAAAAACAAACAAACAGAGAAAGAAGTCAAAGGGTTTCCATGGGAATTCCTGAGAAGCAAGAACGACTAACTTCTGAGGACAACTGGGGACAGAGTCAGAAGGCCCTGCTCAGGACACCGAGCTGGCTCAAAGCTGGGATTATGGGGAGGAAAGGGGTAACTTGAAACGTTTACTTGTCTAATCCCAAGGAAAGGTTAGCTTTTTCCTGAGTTGATGACAGGCCCTGCTTATAAAATTCTATCCGTTTCCTTATAACTGTGCACAGGTCAAGTTCTTCTCTTCTTCACTTTCCTCTCTTGTGCTCCATTGTTTCAAACTTTTCCTCATGCTCACATGGCCTTTGGGAGAACATCTCTTGCTAAAGTTACCTCTTGAGTCTTTGAGGGGTAGGAGCATTACCAATAATGGCCTAGTGTCTAATCATTTCCACTTGGGCTCAATTTGAAAAGAACTAGGAGCACACCTTCACTGTTCCTGTTCTAACCGTAAGGGCCAAGACAGGGATTACCACTCATTGGCATTTCCCTCACACATAGCAAAGCACTTTTTGGCCACCAAGGAGAGGTGATCCTCGCTGGCTCCTTTTGGCACACAGGGAGGAAACGCATTGTTGTAATGAATGATAGAGAGGGGTTTCTGTGCCACCGACACACAAGGTTTGGCTTGGGTCATTGCACACTTCCCAGAAGGTTCAGGGGACTTCCATGGGAAGCCCATGAACTGGCCAAGAATGCTCTACTATAAACTCCAAATGTCACCTCTGTGGCTGCCCAATTCTTCCTCTGAACTCCATTCCCTAGAATCTCTGGAACTCAGGACCTACAGCATGGTTTGTGACCAGTATGAAGGCTTTAGGAGCAATAGATATCAAAGATACTTACATCAGTACTCTTTGACTTAGCAATTCTGTTGCTGGGGAATTAGCTTACATACATGAGTAATGATGTGTGAATACAAAGGTCATTATTGAGGCTTTTGAAATGGCAAATACCCAAAAGTCCATCAATGAGGAAACTGGTTAAATAAATTGTGGTATATCCACACAGTAGTATTCTATTCTATTCTAGTGGTAAAAAAGAATGAGGAAACACTTTACATATGGCCATAAAAGCTCTCCAAGACATACTGTTAAGCTAAAAAAGTGAGGTGTAGCGAGGGTGGATTAACTTGCTACTTTTTGCATTATAAAGAAGGAAAAATGAAGAACACATATACATTTGAATTTTCTTATGTATTAAAAAAAAAGCAACTGAAAGGACTTAATAAATGAACTCAGTTGCTATCTGGGAGCAAGTTTAGAAATGGGCAGATGGAGGACAGTGTTAGTAGACTTTTCTCTGACAGTGATGACAAAACACCAGCTAATAGGTAAATATTAGCTGTTAGTAAATAGAGAAGAGGTTACTGCTTCAGAAACAGATCAACGTTTTAGGTGTTCTTTCCCCCAGGACAATACTGTGGCCTCTTTAAAAAGTATGTCTTTACCTGTGTTTACAAATAGCTCTAGAAGTTTGCTAATTTATGACCAGGCCTCCTCCACAGACACAGCTCCTTGTCACAGGATTTCCCCTTGCCTACCGTGCAGTATGTGACAGACCGAGTGACAGGCAAGCTGTGGGCTGGCAAGTATCCCCTTAGTTCCTTTCGGCCTGCAGAATCTTAGGAAGTCTTCTTTTAAATTCTGAATCTGTGGGTTTAATGTCCATGATAATGATACTTTTTTTGTATACTGGTGTGTGTGTTTTATTTGATTGTGGGGTTTTTTAAATTTTTCAATTACAGTTGACATTCAGTATGATTTTATTTTTGTTTCAGGTGTACAGCATAGTGCTTTGACATTTATATAATTCATGAAGTGATCCCCCAATATTTAATGATATTTTTAAAAACAATTTGAACCATGTGACTATTACCTAGTAAAAACTTTTTTTTAAATTGTGATAAGACCTGTCACCAGGAAAATAGCAACCCTGAATCCAGCTCCAGTTACTGTCTAGAAATATATTTTCTCTTCTTTATTAAAGCTTGAAGGAAGAACTTCTGGGTTATATAGTGATATGCAAATTAGCACCTTGCTACTATTAATATTTTATCCTTTGTGAAATAGGCTATTTTAGCTCTTTTTTAAAATTTTGATTTTTAGAGAGATAGGAAGGGAGAGGGAGAGGGAAAGAGAAACATCAATGTAGAGCAGAAGGTCAATTGGCTACCTCCTGCACACCCCGCACCGGGAATCAAGCTTGCATCCCTGGCATGCACCCTGACTGGGAATCAAACTAGCAACCTTTTGGTGCATGGAATGACACCCAACCAACCGAGTCACACCAGCCAAGGCTATCTTATCTCTTAATAGTTAGTAAGTCACTCAAAATGATCCAGAATCATCTTAACCCCTGAAGAGGGTTAAGATCTCCCTTGGAATAGTATTCTAACATGACGCTGAGAACCATGGTCTTTTCACACAAAGCGAGCCCTGACTGTGACAGGAGTAGCTCAGGATTGTATGAGCCTTACAGAGAATCACAAAGTGAAATTCGCTTCTCTAAATATTTAACACTAGAGGCCTAGTGCACGAAATTCATGCACTCGGGCCAGGGGGGGAGGGGATCCCTCAGCCCAGCCTGTGCCCTCTCGTATTCTGGGAGCCCTCAGGGGATGTCCCACAGAAGCAGGCCTAAGCTGTCAGTTGGGCATCTTTAGTGCTGCCACAGAGACGGGAGAGGCTCCTGCCACCACTGCTGAGCCTGGCTTCTGGCTCAGCGGTGCTCACCCTATGGGAGCGCACTGACCACCAGGGGGCAGCTCCTGCATTGAGCATCTGCCCCCTGGTGGTCAGTGTGCGTCATAGTAACCGGTCATTCCACCGTTTGGTCAATTTGCATATTACCCTTTTATTATATAGGATCTAACAACTAGCAAATCAATCTAATATACTTATTCTGTCAGACAAAATTAGTTTACTGTTACCTACCAGAACATTTTTTAAATAATAAATATCTTAAATTCTTGATGAGATAGCATTCCCTAGGGTTGTCCAGCACACAACATGCCCAACCATACTGGGCAGCCCTGAGTAGGTTGTGTCAAGTGGCCCAGCATCCCCCAAGTGGCAGCAAGTCCCTAACAGGCCACAGTATCATGACTGCAGCTCAGGTTGGCTCGCCACACTTTATAGAGTTGGCTATAAAGAGACAATTCTACCTAAATAGCTTCAGATAATTTATTACCTACACATAATGTGAGGTCAGCACTGGGTCAGCTCCCATGTTCCTAGTCCCATAGGATGAGACAAAACCAGGGGGACCACGTGACACTGAGGAGATAACTCCAAACTAAAGCCAAGCAGCTTTGTAGCTTGCAGCCATAACCTTCAGTGGACTGAGAGCACTGTGCTTCATTGAGATAAAGAAAGAGAATGTGGCAATCTCAAGAAAAGAGGGTGGCCTCAAGGTAGTTCTTCATAAGCCAGCTTATCTCCCTTAGTTTCTGAAGGAATCTTAGGGCTTTCAACCATAATTTGGGCCAGACTGCAGTTAAGCTTTGCCTAGTGGCCTGAGTGAAGACGTGCATGTCACCAGGGTGCTAGGGTGGAGCTGTTCCCCTACAATGATGAAATATGGCAGAGTTTAGAAATTTTTGATAGCACAAAGGACAAGAAAGACAAGGAGAGAGAAGGTAAAGAGCCTAAAATAAATAGAGCTTATTGACACACAGATTGCAAGAGACAGGAATTGATTCTGAGGAGGATCTGTGCAATTGGTTGCAAGAAGGCTCCAGCTCTCTGCATTGTTCACTGGTGGGGGCCGGGGAGAAGGTGGCTTTGGCTGAGGAGGGAAGAGAAGGCAGACACCAAAACAACAGCCCATCACAGCCCCTCTGCTTGTTCCTTAAAGGTCTTCCACTTCAGCACGATGGTACTGCCCCCCAAAATGAGGCCACTGCTGTTGTTCCTGGTTTCCCAGATGGCCATCTTCATTCTATACATCCATTTGTACAACCACAACTTCAACTCCCTGTCTACGAGGGAGGAGCCCAAGCCCATGCATGTACTGGTCCTGTCTTCCTGGCGCTCTGGCTCTTCTTTTGTGGGACAGCTTTTTGGACAGCACCCGGATGTCTTCTACCTGATGGAGCCTGCCTGGCACGTCTGGATGACCTTCACACAAAGCACCTCCAGGAACTTGCATATGGCGGTGCGGGACCTGATACGGTCCATCTTTCTGTGTGACATGAGCGTCTTTGATGCCTACATGAAACCGGGTCCCCGAATACAGTCCAGCCTGTTCCAGTGGGAAACCAGCCGGGCTCTGTGTTCCCCGCCTGCCTGCAACGCCTTCCCACGGGATACCATCATATCGAGGGCTCACTGCAAGACCCTATGCAGCAAACAGCCCTTTGAGATGGTGGAGAAGGCCTGCCGCAACTACAGCCACGTGGTGCTCAAGGAGGTGCGCTTCTTCAACCTGCAGGTGCTCTACCCGCTGCTGAGGGACCCTTCCCTCAATCTGCACATCGTGCACCTGGTTCGGGACCCCCGGGCGGTGTTCCGTTCCAGAGAACACACCACAAATGAACTCATGATTGACAGCCAAATTGTGATGCGACAGGAGCAGCAGAAACTCAAGGAGGACGACAAACCCTACTATGTGATGCAGGTTATCTGTCAAAGCCAGCTGGGGATCTATAAGGCTGCTCAGACCTTGCCCAAAGCCCTCAAGCAGCGCTACCTGCTCATGCGCTATGAGGACGTGGTCCAGGACCCCCTGGCCCAGACTGCCCGAATGTATGAATATGCAGGGTTAAAATTCTTGCCACACCTCCAGGCCTGGGTGCACAATATCACTCGAGGCAAGGGCACGGGTAGCCACTCCTTCAAAACGGATTCCAGGGATGGCCTCAGTATCTCTCAGGCCTGGCGCCAGTCCTTGCCTTATGAAAAGGTTTCTCGACTTCAGAAAGTCTGTGGTGATACCATGAACTTGCTGGGCTACCACCTTGTCAGATCTGAGCAAGAGCAGAGAAACCTGTCGCTGGGTCTTCTGTCTACTTGGACCCCTTGAGGAGGTTCTGTCCCCATTGGCACCAGCCTCAGCCACGTTAACTGAAGGCTGCTTATGTCTGATCCTTGCTTATTCTCTGCTGGTATGTACACGTGAGCACAAGCTGTGCCCAGACATGCTCAAGCCAAGAAAGCTTTATAGCTCTATTCAGGTCTAGAAAAGAGACTCAGTAACTGTGTGTGTGTGTTTAGCACATTCCACCACTGGAGAAGGAATACTGCCATCTCTCCTTAGCCTTCCTATCTGTGTATACCTCAGAGACTTCGTGGCTGGGGTCCTATTTGGTACCACACAGTATCAGTGGAGTAAATCCATTAACTTCTCTGTCCATATCCTGCCCGATGGGAAAGGGGAGAGACAGGAAATGGGTCTTCCAGTAAAGAGCCCATCAGTCCATTCCACAGGGATGTGAACTCTGAGCTCTCAGAGTTCCCAGTGGATTCAAAAAGGGGGTGAGGAACAGGATTGGACACTTACCCATGAGGTTGGACATCAGTTATCCATTATTCGTTATCACAAATAAAAAACAAAATCTCTGCACAACAGAGCAAGCTCTTAAGTTTATGGGGTGGCTGGGCCTGATTTCCATGTCATTTCTCCTCAGTGTTTTCCTAATACATAGAAGATTTTGACCTGGGAAGCTACCATTTGTTAACATTAAAATTCCAAAATAAGATTCTGTTTGGAATGTCCACTTTATGTTTTCTAATTTTCTTCATAGTAAATGCTCCTTAGAGGATCCCAACCTAAGAGCATAATCATCTCCATAGATATTTTTTCTCTTGTTATTATCTACCAGAGGCTCGGTGCACAACATCCATGCACTGTCGGGGGAGGGTGTCCCTCAGCCCAGCCTGTGCCCTCTCACAGTCGGGACCCCTCGGGGGATGTCTGCCTTCCAGCTTAGCAGGAGCAGGCCTAAGCTGGCTGTTGGACATCCCCCGAGGGGTCCTTAGCACTGCCACGGAGGCGGGAGAAGCTCCTGCCACTGCCGCTGGGCTCGCCAGCTGTGAGCCCGGCTTCTAGCTGAGCACCACTCCCCCTATGGGAGCGCACTGACCACCAGGGGGCGGCTCTTGCATTCAGCGTCTTACCCCTGGTGGTCAGGGTGCATCATAACAATCTGTCATTCCGCCATTCAGTCAATTTGCATATTAGCCTTTTATTATATAGGATCACCCACACATAGAAAAGTTTCCAAGATGTCCAGTGTCAGATGATAAACTAAGTCTAAACTGATCAATACTAATTGATACATTGCCCTCTTAAGAATTTGTAGAAAGTAGACAACCAGCAACCAAGCCCTTTCTTTCTTGTGTGAGGCATAAGTTGTAATGATACCTTATGCATCACCCTAGAGCAGTGGTTCTCAACCTTCCTAATGCCGCGACCCTTTAATACAGTTCCTCATGTTGTGGTGACCCCCAACCATAAAATTATTTTCGTTGCTACCTCATAACTGTAATTTTGCTACTGTTATGAATCATAATGTAAATATCTGACATGCAGGATGTATTTTCATTGTTACAAATTGAACATAATTAAAGCATAGTGATTAATCACAAAAACAATATGTAATTATATATGTGTTTTCCGATGGTCTTAGGCGACCCCTGTGAAAGGGTCGTTCGACCCCCAAAGGGGTCTCGACCCACAAGTTGAGAACCGCTGCTCTAGAGTCTGGGCAAGGAGTTTTTTAAATCTGATCCCTCAGCCAGAGGACCTCAGTCTCAGTATGACTGGTGATACTGAGCCCTTCCTGGTCACCTCTCCTAACAAGAAAAGTTGTTTCTCTCAGTCTTTGCAACATTCCCCAGATCGAGCTGTGTGTCAGAATCATCAGTTAAAAATGCATTTTGCTGGAATTGGAATCTCCCAGGACAGGGGATGGGATTATATAAAATAAGTGACCAGGTGACTCTTTCATGGCCAGCCTGGCAATGGGCACCAGCACTGTTGGCCTTCTTGCTCCAAGACAGGTGACTTTTCATGGCATGCCAAGTGTCTATTCCACTTACTCCTGATATTGCTGCTGTCCTCAGGTTGGAAGGCATTGGAAGAAGGTCTAAATCTATCTGGGAACTCCATGGACCTCTGAGTCCTAACTTTTAAAATATTTCATTTTGTCCAAACTTGAAAAGTAACATCATTTCATCTTTCCTTATGTTTCTACATGCTTAAGTAGCTACCTCTGCCAGCTGTGTCTTTGAAGCTAATTTATATGGGGCTTTAAAGGAGTGAATTTATTCTAACATCCAAATCCAAGCCACTCTAGACACACCTCAAGAGCCTAGGATCTTCCAGGCAAAGGTTCTTGCTTCCACAAACATAAGACAGTGTAGCTGTAGCATAAAGCCATGCTATATAACATCTTTAAAAATCGGACCCAGTGTTGAGCAAGACTTAGTGAGCACTTAGTCTCCTGTTCATGTGCTCAGGTGGCTGACAGTGGAATTCAGTGATGAAGGTGGCAGTACACCAATTGTGGTATATGGGGAGTTTGAGGAGCTGAGAACCTGTGACGAGCCTAGAAGATGGTGTTCTGCTAAACATCCTTCCTAATTTGGAGACATCTGTTCCATCCCTAAATCCAAGCAACAGAAAGGCATCTGTTTGCCTCCTCAGCCTATGTAGCTGCAGGGGATCTGAGGGTGTTTAAACACAGATGAGGGGGCATTTTATCTAAATTTCTCAGGGCTAGTATGCAGGTTTGGGGAATGAGCTCTCTCGTGTCTAGATCAAACAAAGTGGACTGAACTGCCTTATTTCAGGTCAGCAATTGATGTTTTCACAAAAACCATACTGGGCACCTACCCTAAGCCCTCCACTTTGGGGAGAGAAAAGAGTCAAAACATTTTAGATAGTTTTTTGGAGGGTGAGAAAGAGATCATTTTGAAACAAAGGGGCTTAGACTGACTGTCATTTAACTGTGTTACTAGATGGCTTCATTATCCATATAATGAGAACAATTGCTAAGTTTTTAGTAAATGTTAATTAAAACTATCCTTTTCAACTTATGAATAGTAGTTATGGAGAGAGATGGGAAGGTTGAATCAACTTCTGATTATTTTTGTGCAAAAGTCTTCTATTATATTGTCTGTAACATGTTTCTCAAAAAATAGTTTATAGCCTTGGCCAGCTGGCTCCATTGTTGGAGTGTTGTCCTCTATACCAAAAGGTTTTGGGCTTGATTCCTGGTCAATACCTAGGTTGTGGGTTCGATCCCCAGTCAGGCACATATGGGAGGCAATGTTTCTCACATCAATGTTTCTCTCTCTCTCCCTCCCTCCCTCTTTCTAAAAGTCAATAAACATATCATCAGGTGTGGATTAAAAATTTTTTAAATACAGTTTATAATTTACTATGTGATTTAAACCCAAGCTAAATATAAATTAATTTTACAGACTATGTACATTATCATGACTTCTATTAATTACTTTCACAGACCAGCAAAGCAAAATTTAAAATGAATATATGTGAGTGACAAAGGCCAGATAACAATAAATCTCTGATAGACATTAGTTTAGGATTCCCAATAACCTGTCGAGGGTTTTGCCCCTCTTCTGCACAAATGTTCCCGGTCATTAAGAGAAAGGTTACTTTTTAAATGCAGTATTGAGGGAAAAGTAATGATAAATAACCAGAGTAAGGAGATTTGAATATAGCATTTCCATTAAAGGGTTCTTCATTAATTTCATACATTAAATGGGCATCTACTATATGCCAAGGTATGTCCTAGGTGCTATGGACACAGCAGCAAACCACAGGCAAAGCCCCTCTTTTCATGCAGCTAATATTTCAGTTGGGGAGTGGCACAACAAGCAATAAATATATGATCATATGTATTACAAGTAGTAGATTAGGATAAGGAGCTAGGGGTGAAGGGCAGTAATGTTATAAAGATGGTGATAAGGAACGTTATTACTGAGGAAGTGATATTTGAGCACAGACTCTTGTGCAACAGACATCTGGAGCAAAGTGCCCCATTAAATGCCAATGTCAATATGGACGGAAACAATAAGGGTCTAGTGAGAACCTGTCATGTGCTCGGTGCCATGCTGAATTTGTACAGAATGAAGAAGTACAGATGTTATAGGAAGGACAGTATGACAGGAGGGTTATGTGCTCATGAGCACATGGGCTCTGGAACTATGCTGCCCACGTGACTCTTATTACCAGCTGGGTGAGCTCAGGCAAGTCCCTTAACATCTCCATGTCTCAGATCCTTCAGCTGTAGAGTGGGTACAATAATGGCAGTACAGAGCGCACTTAGCAAGTGTCTGGCACACACGCAGGCACTCCCTACATGTCAGCTGTGAATATCATGCTAACACCTGGTCTTGGCTCTCAAGGACTGTCTTCCATCATTTCTGGTAACATCCTCATTAAGGTGATGCTTAACAGTAGATCACGAGCCCTTTATGGCATTGCTGATCATACTGATAGTGATTAGGAGATGATAGCTTCCTGATCTTCTAGTTTCTCTTCAGCAGAAGTTCTAACTGGAGGCGATCCCTTCCCCCTCCCTCCCCCACAACTCCCCCCCCTGCCCCAAGGGACATTTGGTAATGTCTGGAGACATTTTTGGTTGTCACAACTTGGGGCTGGGGGTAGCAGTGTTCCTGGCACCTAGTGAGGAGCCAGGAATGCTGCTAAACCTCCCTCCATGTATAGAAAAGCTCCCTCCCCCACAAAGAATGCTCTGGTCCACAATGTCAATAGTGCAGTTGTTGAGAAACCCTACTTTAATCAGAGAATAATACATGAAGGATGAAGAGCTGACGATTCAAATAGATTTCTCTTCCATCCTCATTCAATCACATTCAATCTCACTCAAATAGCACACTACCAGCCAAGTGTCCTGACTGGGGAGATGCCACAGCCAGGGCTCTTTTGGTCCCCACTCAAGTCATCTCAAAGAGAGTGGCAGAGTAGACATTATAAAAATACAGAGCAGGCTGATCGGCGTGGCTCAGTGGTTGAGTGTTGAACCAGGAGGTCATGGTTCGACAGCCGGTCAGAACACATGCCCGGGTTGCGGGCTGGATCCCCAGAAGTGGGTGTGCAGGAGGCAGCCGATCAATGATTCTCTCTCATTGTTGATATTTCTGTCTCTCTCTCCCTTCCCCTTCCTCTCTGAAATCAATATATATATATTTAAAAAGAATGAGGTACATTTCAGGAGAACATTTGGGATTCATTGATTGCATCCCAAATCAATGTGATTTAAATGGCTAACTACAGATCAAGTAAATGTGCTAAATGAAAGGAATAAAGGCTCCTGTAAAGATAAGGTGAATGGAGGAAACTCTTGATTATCTAACCCATCATAAACCAAACTATGATACCTTAACATATGCGCCACACACACACACACACACACACACACACACACAGCATTCTGGATGCAACTAAGCTTGAAAAAGTTGGCCATTCTAAATTTAACTGGGTTAAGACCTTCAGAACTTCAAATATGTTCATGTGCATATTAAGAATAGAATATAAAGCAGTGCTCCCAAACTTCTTGGACTAACAACTTTTTTATCAATATACCTAGTAACATCTGTTAGGAGAATGTTTTGAAAAAGTCCGGTTTGAGAAATGCTGAATTGTTTCCAGCAATCATAACCCCAAAGGCCCCAACATTGATTTCTCCTAGCTTTCTCCCAAGCCCAAGCGGGCAAACGTCGAATGGAGAAAATCACACAAAGGCAGCTTACTTTACAAGGAGTTTATGATCACCTACATCAGTTTATGATCACTTCAACAGTCATCTGCAAACCCTTCCCCCTCTCCACAAGAACCTTCCCCAACCATCTTCTGACCACATACCTTCCCCTCCTTCCCAGAGAGAAGAAAAGCCATCAGACATGGACTTCTCAGCTCTTCAATGCAAGCATCTAAACCTCCCTTACCATTCTGTCTTCCTTCTATTTTGTGCTACCATATTGATGTTGTTCTATCTCCTGTTTAAGGCCAGTTTCCCCATCAGAGCTTTGGATTACATCCCCTCTCACCTTTTCAAGAACTACACATTTTTATTATTCACTCCCTCTCTTCTGAACTCAACTTCTCTCCAAAGGCCTCCTCTCGCATTTTAACTTACTCAATTCTCTTTCTTCTTGGGGGAAAAAAACCCCACCTCTCTGTCACCCCCATATCCTTATCCAACTAATAGCCTCTCTCTCATCACCTTCGCAGCCCAACTGCTCTGAAGAGTCGTCTCTATTCATTAGCTTTGTTTCCTCACCTTCTACTTCCTCCTCAACCCACTCCACTCTGGATTCTGCCCTCTTTTCAAACAGCTCTAACTAACAGTAAAAATTAAATTTCATATTGCTCATTCACTCAGTGGTCATTTGCTAACTTTCATTTCACCTAAACCCAACCATGTACACATCTGGAACCTACGTCATGCTTCTCCCATCTGGAATACCCTATTCTGTCCCACTCCAATTTCTCTGGCTTGTTTTTTTCTGACCATTCAGTTCTCAATGAAAACACCTCCTCTGGGAGTTTTGGGTTTTTTTTTCTGGTTTTATTCTTAAGCCTCTCTTGAGTGCCACTGTACAGGCTTTCTACTATCATAAAAACGATCAGCTATAATAAACCCCTCCCATATACATATTCTTTGAGCTCTTTGAGGGCAGACACTGTCTTATTCTCTCTGGTATAACCAATGCCGAGCACGATTTCTAGCACATAGTAGGCACTCAATAAATACTTGTTTAATGAGTTTAACTTGATCTCATCTGTATTATTTGTAAAGGTCTCATTCGTTATGTAACAGACAAAAGGTCAATCACAGAATCTTCTATTATGAGAAACACAGTGACATGTTTAAAGATTAAAATAAGAAAGAACTGACATTTAAAAGTTTCCTGTTTAAAAGAAGGGAAGTTGAATCTTAAAGCCAACAGCTCAGAAGTGCTGGGCCGAGTGGGGTGGCAGGTGGCAAGGGGGAATAAAGTAGGGATTCAAAAATTAAGTTGACTTATATTTCTAACAGTGATATTACCATGGCAAGAGACACTGCAAATTATGCTGGATTTCTGAAGAGCTGCATGTGTTCACAGGGTACAGCATATGAACTATTTAAGTGCCACCTGGAAGCATTTGGCAAATATTTGCTTACTGATTGCCTTCCAATTGGTTTTTAGCCAAATTTCCAAGCAGAGTGTTTCCGGCTTGCCTCTCCACCATCATGTTGGCAAAGTATGGTTAAAGGAATGGCTTGAGGGAATAGAGTCATCTTTGATTCTTCTTTTCTTTCACTTTTCACATCCTATTCATCAGCAATTCCTATCAGTTTGACTTCCAAAATACACCCTGAATCAGACCGCCTCTCATCATCTCCAATGCTACAATGTGCACCCAAGCCAACCTCAACTATCACCGGAACTACTGACAGAGCCTCCTGATTGCTCTATTGTCTCTTCTTGCCCTGTCCTTATAGCTCACCTTCCACTAACTAACTAACCACAGTGACCTATCTAAAGGGTAATTAGAGGTCAACCCTCTGCCTACAGTCCTCCAGTAAATAGCCCAGGTGACTGTCAACTGGAGACTGGATAAACGAATTGGTGAATTCCTACCATGTAATACCATTCAGCAATAAAAGGAATGAACTGATTCCTCCAACATGGATGCCTCTCAAAAGCATTAGGGTAAGTAAAAGTTTAACAGGGAAGAGTTTATACTGCATGATTTCTTTTATATACAGTTCCAGAACAGGAAAGACTAACCTGGTGAGGGAAAATCATCACAGGGAAGTGGTGGTGATAGACTGAGGAAGAGAAACGAGGGAACTCTGTGAGGTGATGGAAATGTTTCATATCCTGATAGGAGTTTGGTTTGTCTCTAGGTGCATGAATTTGTCAGAATTCAATGGCTATACTTAAGATTTATATATTTCATTGTATGTAAATTTTACCTCAAAATAAAAAATGCAAACAAATATTGAATTCTACTTCATAAGTTATAGAAATGTCGAACCACTATACTATACACCTGAAACTAATATAATATTGAATGCTAAATGCAATTGAAAATATTGAATTCTAATTAATGATACATATGCTAGAAATTTAGGAGTTACTGATGTCTAAAACTTACTTTGCAATGCATCAAAAAATACATCAGAGTGAATGATAGGTAGATGGATAGATATATAATAAAATAACTATACTAAAATGTTACTGGTAGAATATTGGTAAGGAGAATATGGGTATCTGTTGTGAAAACCTTTCAGTTTTGCTGTTTAAAAATTTTCATACTAAAGTTATGGGGGAAATGAAAACCTCTAAGGCAGTGGTTCTCAACCTTCCTAATGCCGTGACCCTTTAATACAGTTTCTCATGTTGTGGTGACCCCCAACCATAAAATTATTTCCGTTGCTACTTCAAAACTGTAATTTTGCTACTGTTATGATTCATAATGTAAATATCTGATATGCAGGATGTATTTTCATTGTTACAAATTGAACATAATTAAAGCATAGTGATTAATCACAAAAACAGTATGTAATTATATATGTGTTTTCCGATGGTCTTAGGCGACCCATGTGAAAAGGTCATTCGACCCCCAAAGGGGTCGCGACCCACAGGTTGAGAACCGCTGCTCTAAGGTGCCCACACTCCTACAAGAGCAGTGCTGTCTGACACTCCCTGCTGAAAGAATCATTTAACTAGAGAAAATTATGGAAAGCAACCATTTAAAGTCTCTGGATATTGTCCTAAGAGTATGCAGCAAACAGAGAAACATTTATTCAAGAAAATTTAGTGAATTTAAAAAAATACATTTTTATTTATTTCAGAGAGAGGAAGGGAAAGGGAGATAGAAACATCAATGATGAGAATCACTGATCAGCTGCCTCCTGCATGCCCCCTATTGAGGATCAAGCCAGCAACCAGGGCACGTGCCCTGACTGGAATGGAACTTTGACCTCCTGGTTCATGGGTCAACACTCAACCACTGAGCCACAGCAGCTGGGCAGTAAATCTTGATAAGAACAGTAAGAGTTTGTGGCAGTTGAGCCATCACCTGACCCCATCTCCTCCTAACTCTATGTGACAGAAGCTTTACTCCAGGCAGGTGCCAAGAAGATAGGGCTCCCTCCCCTCTCAGCTTCTAGTTTAGGATTATGGTTTTACCGGGGGGGGCAGGGGGGGGGCAGGGCGGGGGAGGCAGATGGCCAGCACATCAGCTCCTTCTCAGGCAGGGGACTGGATTGGGACTTCCTTCCAAAACCCAACTTCCACCTGCAGGGCACAAGCATTACCTGGCACAGAAAGCTGAGCATGTTGGGTCCCAATTGCCTCCACCTCAGTTCACTCACTGGTTCCATGCTAATTTTGAGAGCGGTTTTTCTCAGCCCTGTTGTCACTGAGTGCTAATTCAGGTTCAGGGGAGGAAGAAATAGAAAGGGGAGAAAGAGGAAAGAAGAAGAGAGAGAAAAAGGAAAGATGGTAAAGATTACAATGTGGAAAACTAGGGTCTGTTTTAATTCTTTTTTTTTTTAATCCTCACCAGAGGATCCTCCTCCCCCTCCCCCCATTGTTTTTCAGAGACAGTGTGGAAGGAAGGGAGGGAGGGAAGGGAGAGCAAGAAACACTGATATGAGAGAGACATATCGATTAATTGCCTTCCATACGAGCCCCAAATGGGGCCAGGGATTGAACCCACAATTTTTTGGTGCACAGGCCGATGCTCTAACCACTGAGAAACACCAGCTAGGGCTGTTTTAATTCTTTTACAATTCTTTGTAACATCTTTCAGCGCCTGAAATTGTCTTAGTTATTTGTGTGCATGTTTGTTTTCTGTCTCCCCTACTGCTAGGATATTTCTGTCTTGTTTGTCCCCATAGAAGATGCTCAATAAGTATGTGATGCAAATCTCACACCAACATGATAAATCCACGAGCAAATTATTTGAAACTTTCCAACCATTCTTTCCATTTCTCATGAGAACAAATAATCTCTCCCTCACCTAGTCTAGTTTCCATCACCTGGGTGCTTATTAAAACTACAAATTCTTAGGCCACACCTGCAGAGACTGGTCTGTCTCTGCTCTTTAACTACACATCTGCCTGCCTTTAGAAACAAACATTTTGAAAAGGATAAGAAGAAAGTCTGTGTGACAGTCTGGGGAATGCTTCCATGCATCAAACAAGACACTAGGATTGTTGACTATATAGGAGAAATTGGAACAAACATACAGCAATTTTTTTTGGGGGGGGGGGGCGTTCAACATGTTAATTCAAGTTTGCTTTTCTCCTTCCCAGATGTGGAGTGGAATGTCTGGGCTTGGAAACTGCTAGAGATTAGAATCAAAGACTCAAAAAATGTAAGGCTTTGCTTAACTTGTTTCCTTCTTATCACCTACATCCAAAACATCAAGATTTCACCTTCCATGAACACTGTGCTATTCAAAGCATTTTCTGCGGACCAGCAGCAACAGCCTTACTTAGAAGCTTGGGAAATGCGGAACTTCAGACCCCATTCCAGAGCCGTGAAATCAGAATTTACAATTTCATATGACCCCTAGGTGACCTGTGTACAGTTTGAGAAGCACCACATACTGAACCAGTGCCTACTATCTCCAAAAATGTGCATCGACCATTAGCACTTACCTGCCAAACTGGACCAGCAGAATGAGGAGAACTCCTAAGTGAACTGTCTTCCCAAGTGGCAGCTGTAGACTTCCTGGACCTCTGCATTAGGAAAAAGAAAAGCGTAAAAAGATAAAACTCCAAAGTAATGTCAAAGCGTTGAATATGATTCGGTTTTTAGATAACATTAAGACATTATCTTCAATTTTGTTAGGTGTTAATGGTGATTGAAAGGAAGGAAAGAAGGAAAGAAAGAAGGAAGGAGAAAAGTCCCTATTTGTTAATGATGAACCATATTAAAGTATTTATGTATGAATTCATATGCTATCTTGGGTTTGCTTTAAAATGCACCAGAAAAATAAAAAGTGGGGGGAAGAAAACAAATTAGTGAAATGGTGATAATTTTTGGAACTGAGTAATGAATACATTGAGATTCATTATAATACTCTCCCTACTTTTATTGAAAATTTCATAAGAAGACTTTTTTTAAAGTAGTCTCAGATTAGTGATAACCACCAGTCCCACCAAGAGGCACTTGTGGTGGGAAAGTGTAGTCAGGAATGCTGTGTATTTGCCCAAAAATGAAGGTTGAAGGGGAATAGGCAAGAAGTAAGGTTTATGGACCAGACCCCTTGGGTACATTCCTTCATTTAATCCCCCATCATAGCTCTGTGACATTAAGGGCACCTTAACCAAGTGACTGAATTTAGTATCACCAATCATGGGATAAACTGGTTTTGTCTGCCTCCTGGTGGAATGTATGGGGAAGAACACAACATCATTGCTGAAAATGTTTACCTGGAATCTAATCATGAGGCAGCTAAATTCGGGACATTTTACCAGACAATGAGCCTGACCTCTTCAAAATTGTCACTATCATGAAAGGCAAAAAAAAACCACAAAACATTGTGGGGACAATTCGAAACTTTGAAAATGAATAGTGTGCCAGATATTTTTGAAAAAAAATATTAAATGTATTGGGTGTGACTTAAAAAACACACAACCTTATGAGGTAAGTGGTAACCCTCTTTTAGAGACTGGGAAACGGAGGTTCAGAGAGATAGTGGTCCACAGCTGGTAAATGGTAGCACAGAAATGGGCCCATATCTCCCTGCCTCCAGAGCACAAGCTCTTGGCTGGCGGATGCTTCTTCCTCCACAGCAGCCCCAGGAAGTAAGAAATAGGACTGTGGTCTACAGTGCGTCCAAGGGAATGGTTGTGGCTAAAGATGATAAAGAGGCACCATTCACGGTTGTCATGGAACCAGCAGTCATTCACTTATTCGAAATTAATTGTTGGCTGACAATGATAAGCAAAACCAGGCAGTCGCTGGACTGAGGTTGTTTCCAGCCTAGTGAAGGAGACAGACATTAATCAGATGCTGGAACCACTCAAAGGAATGCATAGTAACAGAAGACAATAACCACAATGATGAAAAGGAAGTGTCCCAAGTGGAGGGACACAAGAAGACTCCCATGAGTTGTGCTTCGAAGAATGAACAGAAGTTGATACAGACAGAGGGAAGAGCGTGAGCAAAAAGCCGATGGCAAGAGGAGGGAGCATGACCTCACAGTAGGAAAGCCCCAAGGATGTGGCACAAAGTGAGAATGGAGGAAAGCAGGTAGGGCCAGACCATGGACCTTGAAGGCTATGCTAGAGATTCTGTTCAATTTTTAAAGCGATGGAACATTATTAAGGGGGGTAAGCAGGTGACAAAATCAAATTTCATGTTAAATTAAAAAAAAAAAGACAAAATTTCAGCCGCATGTTGAGAGGATAGCTGAGCAGAAAAGATGCTGTTAGACCAGTTAGGAGATTGTGGTAGCCAGTGGAACTTTGATAGGGTGAGCAGTGGAGATGCAAAGGCCAGATCTAAGGCGTACTTGGGAGGACTGGGTGTGGGAAAATGCAGAAAAAGGAGAGGCTGAGGATGACTCTTAGGTTTCTAGCTTGTGCAGGTGGACAGAGATGCCATTCCTTGAGAGAAGTAACACTGGAAGAAGGCCAGATTTGGGGAGATATGAGTGAGCTCTTGGAAATGAAGAGTTAGTAGTGCTTCTGAGACCTCCAAATGGAGATGGGAGAGAGCAGACAGATGTGCAAGTCTAAAGTTCAAAAGAGAAGTCTAGAGTAGAGATGTACATTGGGAATCATCACCCTATGGTTACTGAGGCAGGGATAAGACGTCTCAGAAAGGGAGGAGTTAGCCAATGGAAACCTCTGGGATTCAATGGTTCTTAAGGAAAAGGCAGGAGTTGATGCAGAAATACTGGAAGGGAGAAGTGGAGGGGCTGAGTGAGGAATTTGAGGACAAGGGGCAGGCCTTAGTGTCATTCCCACTGCCTCTAGAAGCACTGCATTCCCTCCAGCAGAGGCACCATCCTCACTAGTGTTGGAGGATGGCTCCTGAGCTTTTCCACCTGACAGGTTCTATCACTCACCCTCCAGGCAAGCCTCTGCCGGCAGCCTGCCACTGCTTCATGGGAAAGCTGCTCTGGCCCTGGGCTTCTCTCCTGGCGTTCCCCAAATTATACCATGATTTATTTATTAAGCAACTAATTTAGCTATTAACCAATCCCGTGGTGATGGGCAGAATTTATGGGCAAAAGTCATGGTGATAACCATGCTATGGAATACCATGTAGCAGGAAAGAGAAAAATTGTTCTGTGTGCACATATGGAAAGCTCCACAATTTCTATATATATTTATATATTTAAAGAAAAATAGCAAGGTACAAAACTGTGATTGCATGCCATCTTTTGTACTGGAGGGGGAATATAAATTTTATTTCAATTGGCTTGTGTATGTCTAGAGAAACCACACATTCCATACAATTCACCCATTTAAGTGTACCATTCAATGATTCTTAGTATTTTCACAGTTGTGCAACCATCAATACAATCAATTTTAGAACACTTTCATCACCCCAAAGAGAAACCCTATACCTGTAAGCAGTCATTGTCCATCCCAGAGCCCACATACACCCTCACCCTGAACTCTAGGCAACCACTAATCTTGTTTTCTGTCTCTGAATTTGCCTATTCTGGACATTTAATATAAATGGAATCACACAAACTAGTCTTTTTGATTGGCTCCTTTCACTTAGCACAGAGGTTCTCAACCTGTGCATCGCGACCCCTTTGGTGGTCGAACGACCCTTTCACAGGGGTCGCCTAAGACCATCCTGCATATCAGATATTTACATTACGATTCATAACAGTAGCAACATTACAGTTATGAAGTAACAATGAAAATAATTTTATGGTTGGGTCACAACATGAGGAACTGTATTTAAAGGGCCAGAAGGTTGAGAACCACTGACTTAGCACAATGTTTTCAAGGTTCATTCATGTTGCAGCCTACATCAGTACTTCATTTCTTTTTACTGCCAAAAAATATTCCATTTTATGGCTATATCACATTTTATTTATCCATTCATCAGCTGATGGACATTTAGGTTATTTCCATTTTTTTATTATTATGAATAATGTTGCTATGAACGGTCTTGTAAAAGTTTTATGTGCACACAGGTTTTCATTTCTCTTGTTTTCTTTTCTCTAGGAGTGGAAGTGATGGGTCACATGGTAACTGTGTGTTCATCCTTTTGAAAAACTGCCAAACTGTCTTCCAAAGTGGCTGAATCATTTACATTCATATCAGCAATGTATGAGTATTCCAATTTCTTCACATCCTGACCAATACTTGCTATTGGGGGAGTGTGTGTGTATTTTTATGATAGCCATTGTAGTGGGTATGACCCCACTGTGATTTTGATTTGCATCTGCCTAATGGCTAATGATGTTGAGCAACTTTTCAAGTGCTTATTGACCACTTCCTTGTACCTCTTTGAAAATAAATTTTCTAAATATCTTTGTCTCTGCCCTGGCCGTGGAGCTCAGTTGGTTATAGCATCATCTGGTATGCCAAGGTTGTGGGTTTGATCCCTAGTCAGGGCACATACAAGAAACAACTAATGAATGCATAAATAAGTGGAACAACAAATTGATGTTTCTCTCTCCCTTTCTCTTTCTCTCATAAATAAATAAATAAATAAATAAATAAATACCTCTGTCCCTGAATCTTCCTTCTACCTTAGTACTATCTTTAGTTAATCTTCATATCTCCTTGTTGTAGTTCACTTAAAAGATAAAAAGTAATGGCAATACATTAGTCTTTGCATTTTCTCATTCATTCATTCATCAAATATGATTGAGTACCTATTATATGCGAGAGGCTGTTCTGGTTACTGAGCATATAGAAGAGACTAAAACAGACCAAAAAATTCTTGCCCCATAAAACTTAATTTTCATGGTTTAAATTTTTTCCAGTTTTATTGAGCTATAATTGACATACAAAACTGTGTAAGTTTAAAGTGTACAGCAAGCATGTCAAACGTGCAGCCCATGGGCTGTATGCCTCATTTTATTGGCCCATGTTAGCCTTTGAGTTTGACATGCTTGGTGTACAGCCTACTGACTTGACTATGTATATTGTATATGAATATGTATATTGTGAAGTAATGACCACATGAAGTTCAGTTCATATCCATTATCTCATACAGATTTTTTAAAAAGATTTTTTCCTAGAGGTGGTCATCTTTTTGTCATTCATTCTGTTATTGTGGTATATCACATTGATTTTTCATATTTATTCCCGCATTCCAGGAATAAATCCCACTTAGTCATGATGTATAATCCTCTTAATGTGCTGTTGCATTCAAACTGCTAACGTCTCTACATTGTTTCAATTTTAGCATGTGTGCTGCCAAAGCAAAAACTCCAAGTGGCTTTATTTTTTGTAACGGGGCACAATGCTCTCTGAATTTTATAATACACGTTGGATTTCAGTTATCAATGAGCAAATGTCTCACGGAGCAAGCAGCTTTTCCCCTACTTGGAGCATTAACAAAAATGAAGACACACTTGCGACTTCTGATCCTTTTCTTTGCAGACTTGGCGTCGCCTCCTACACAACATACCTCAATGGAATGGAAGGCGCTGAGCAACAATTTGACCCACAGGGAGCATCCATATTTGCCGCTGCCACGATACCGTCTGGAACTTGTTCGTAAATACACCAACATTGCTGAAAACCAGTAAGATGTACTGGGAATTCAGTTCTCCTCCAACGGACGCAATAATTCGACTTGTAGCGTAAAGCATGGCTCCTGGCGCCTGGTGATGCGCTGGTGTGCGGGGCGGGGCGGGGCGGGGCCGCGGACGCCGCTGGCTGCGAGATGCGGGCATTCACCAGGCACGTGGGAGCGTGAAGTCCACGGTTCTTTGGGGGCAAAGTTCCAGGGACCAAACTTTTGGAAACCGGCAACCGCTCCTGGGACGGCATTTCTGCTTCTGTTTCACAAACCTCGGCCTTGCTGGGCCGGGCCCAGAGCTGGGAAAGGTTAAGGGTTTACCGAGGGATGGCCTGTCGACTTCCCGGAAGCCGCCTGCTGGCCGCGGCCCAAGCAGCAGGACACGGAGGAGGAAGAGAATCACTCAACAGGGCGCGGGTCCAGGAGGAAATAAAACCCAAAGCCATCACTGAGGAAAGTCCGCGCCCGCTTAAACGAACTGACCCTCGCCGTCTCCTCCGGTTCGGCGCCAGCATCCCCGAGCGGC
>NW_005370611.1:441091-458258 GCF_000412655.1 Myotis brandtii
GGGTCTCCAGCCTCTTCCCCCGCGTGGGGGGCCGGTGGCGGCCGTGGACTCGAGTGGGCTGCCTTGTTGCACCCTCCGTGGGTAGCTTCCCGCAGGCGGTGCACCGGCCCAGCGGGAAAGGGGAACCTGCCGTCCGGAGCCCGTGTCTCCAGCCTTGTCGCGCATCCTTTGTTTAACCCAGGACGCTCAGGCGCCGCCGCCTCTCCTGTTCTCTTCTCCGTTATCCGCCAAGCAGCTGGAAGTCGTCTCTCGGGGAATTTTTAACTTGTTTGGAAGCAGCCTCGGCGCGGGGTTCCTTTTTTTTGTTTTTAATCTAGAAACATCCAGGACGGCCCTGGCCGGGTAGCGCAGTTGGTCCTCCCCATCCAAGTTTGCAGTTGGATCCCGGTCAGGGCACAAAGAAGAATCCACCAACGAATGCATAACTAGAGCAACAAGTCCGTGTCTCTCTCTCTCAGATCAACACAGTTTTAAAAAACACATTTTTTTTTAAAGAATGTTTACAGAAACATCCCGGACGTGAGGGACGCCTCAAATGTCATTTCTTCAACAGGAAACTGAATTATAAAGTTGAATGACACTTTGCAGAAAGGAAGTAAAAAGGAAAACTACCCTACACACACACACGTTTACATATGCATATACACAGGGTAATCTCAAAGAATGAACCAGCAACTGCTAACTGATCAGAGTGGGGGGGTTTTTTTGGGGGGGGGGGGGGGTTGTATTGTTTTAAGTTTGTCCAATGCGCATGGATTGTTTTGTAAATGTTTGACTCCATCAAAATGTAGACACCAAGGAAATTCGGAAATGTAAGAAGTCTGAGTAGAATTGAGTAATGCTTGATAGAATATGTATGTTTGAAGAAGAAATGTCTTGTGTGACCCACCAAGTCTTCCTGCTTATTTCTGAACAGAGATTCTGGGGCGGGGGAGGGGGGAATTGGGGAGGCTACGGGGTATACAGGAAAAGAGGAGCCAGGCTTTTTCGGAAAATTATCAGCAGTGGCACCATACAGGAAACCAATCTTTATCATCTCAATCATTGCATATTCCTTTTGGATTTGCTGAAGAAAATGGAAAGGTAAATTGTAGTGTGAGCTCCCTGAACGGGGGACATGTGATGTTTATTTTTGTAAAGGAAATTACTTGGTTGTGACTGCCAGCTGTTGATACTGAAGTTCCTCTTTCAGATAAGGAAAATGTCCCTTCGTGCGGAATTATAGTATATTTCTGCCCCCAACAATTGCAAGATAACTTCAGGCTCCCTCCTCTAAAGGAAATGGTGAGGCAAAAAATTAGGCAACTGTGCCTAAGAGGGATTGCAGAAGAAAAGCTCATAATGAAAGGAGACCCTGGGCACCTTCATCCCCTGGGTTAACGGAACCAGTTCGCCTTCGTTCCCAAGGGAGTTAGTGGATCTGGACAAGTGTAGGAAATTGGGACCAGAGATTGGGGACCCAAAAGGTTGAAAGTGTAAAGTCTAAGAGAAGTTAATAATGTTGCTTCTTAGTTTGCCTTGTGTGTAAGTAGGAAGCCAGAAGTTGAGTTCCCAAATAAAATATTTTAGGAATAGTGTTTCTTAAGTAACTCCAAATGTCAGTAGTACAGCTACAAAGAAATAAATGAAGCCTGATGGGTAAGGCATCAATCAGACTGAGCAATGAGCAGCACCTGGGGATAGAAATTTTACACAGAAGAGAAAAAAAACACAAAACCAGAGAACATACTTAGTAAATTTTATTTTTTGTATAAAAAGAGACAATAATTTATGCCTTTGCCAAAATAAAGGATCTTGTCAATATAAATGTTCCTTAGAAAACATATGAAAAGATAATATAATATATATATTAACAAATCAATAACATTACAGGCAAAGTAACAATGATTCTATAACAATGACAAGTAGGGATATTTGTGACCCTTACAGAGCAGTGTTTCTGGAAGATCCAATGATTCCTCCCTTTTTTTTATTTTTTAGTATCGATGTGTCTTCATTTTAAGAAAGCTTGATACATATCTAAATTTAGAAAGGCAATCATTAAAGGATATTTATTTGTATGGCAAAGTAATTCTGTACCCCCAAAAAAGTGTTTCTGTAAAGGATCCTTTGAATTAGCAAATTTTCCTAATGGGTTTAGAATATAATAAACCAAATACATATGTCCTCAACTTCTTTCATCATAACTCTAGCACATAAAGTGAGGAATACCTTAAGTTAGGCAGTACCAGAATTGGGCTTCAGATCTGACTAGAGAGACTATGTTCTTATAGCGTGAGGAAATGGTTGGGGGCCCAAGTTCTCTCACTCTTGTTTCTCTCATCTGGAGCTCTTAATTTTCTTGTCTCTACTGCTTGCTGGTGAATTTTGCTCACCTGGTACTCTCAGAAAAAAAGGAGGAAGTCATCATGGAAGTGGGGCAAGTTAATGAATTAGTCACTCCAGCAGGGCAGAGTGAGAGAAGACTCTGGGATTCAGAGTGTGCACATGGATATGGCTGGGGTAAAGCAGGGGCAATTCTGAACCCTCGATGTGTTTTTGAGGCTCCTCTCCCAACAGGGGCGCCTGACTCCCTGAGGAGCAGCAGGGCCCAGTCCGGCCCTCCCTGGAGGGGATGTAGTCAGGAGCATGGGCTCAGGCCTATTTGTCACACTCCTCGGGGCTCCCTTCAGCACAGTGGTAGTGCTGCTCACAGAACTCCTGGATCCGGCTGCAGGCCTCCAGCATCATCACTTCAGGGACGGTGATTACCACTCGGAAGAAATTCGGGTACTCGAAGCACTGCAAAAAGAAGAGCCTGTTATTCTCAGAGCAATGCAACCTGGTCCTGGACCACCCTAAAATGGCCAGGGCCCCAACAGCAAGAAGCAGCGCCATTGACTCAGGGCATCATTGGGACACTAAGTCAGTCACTGAGTTAATTCATCTTAAAAGCTTGATTTCCCCTCCCCGGGAATGTTCCACCACACCTTTTCTTCCCAGTACTGATGGGATAATGATGGAGAGAAACAAATTTTAAACAGAGGCCACAAGACACATCAGGTTGGATCTTATCAAATGAGAATACACTTTGTTGGGGGAGGAAAGGTGGCGATAAAAACCAGCTCAGGGAGAGCTCCTGAGAGTCTAGAAACTGTGGAGAATGTCCTGGGAGGTGTAGAAACACTCACCGTTGCCGGGAGGCAGTGGACAGATTGTTCAGCAACTAACCGCTCCGTGAACTCCACATCATTCTCAAATTCTGGGAAATGTTCCATCTCAATTTCAACCTATACCAATAACAGAGAGAGGCAAACTTAGCAGAAGGAGGGAAAACGGGCCAACTCCCTATGCCAGAAAGTAAGGTAGGGACGGCTCTAAAAAATACCTTGGAACTCTGCAACTGATAACGAGCTTGATAAGTAAGTTCTAGCCCTTACGAGCTCATGGAATTTTTCATAACGAAGAGAGAATATATTTGTATTAATATTTTAGTTTACTAGCTTGATAAGTAAGTTCTAGCCCTTACGAGCTCATGGAATTTTTCATGACGAAGAGAGAATATATTTATATTATATTAATAGTTTATTGAGCGGTTCCTTCCTGTATGCTGATAAATGACAGCTGGAAATAGAATGCCAGTATTTCTCAAAAAGTAAACTATTAGCCTCATGGGTCAGGCAATTCAGAATTGCATGGAACGTTCCCACCCATTGCAAGATATTTAGCAGGCCTGGCCCACGAAATGCCAACAGCACCCCCCAGTCATTCTAAAAACAAGATTCCCGTACATTCCAAACATCCCTAGGGAACCAGTATCATTCCAAATTGAGAACGACAATGTGTAAAGAGCCTCTTCTGTCTTATTCTTCTCTATGTGTGTATATAAAGTGAGTATATTAAGGAATTAACTCATCTTAAGAGGGTTTTGTTTTGTCTAACACTGAGCTTAGATCATGTCCGTGGAACAGTTAGGAACACAGTAATTCCTAAACTGACTGACACAGGAGCCTAGCTCTTTGTGAGCCCTGCACACTGGCTTTCCACAAGTGACTGCCCCCCGCATTCTTACCATGAGGTACATGGCCCCAGAAGGGCGGACTGGCCGGAGTCCAGGGATGGCAGCCAACGCCCCATAGCACAGGTCAGCATTGGACTACAAGAGAAGGCAGATTAAAAGTTAAGTAAAAGAAAAAACAAGTCATTAAAAGAAGAACCCAGAGCAGCTGGTGTGACTCAGTGGTTGAACCTCTGCCTATGAACCAGGAGGTCACAGTTCGATTCCCAGTCAGGGCTCATGCCCGGGTTGGAGGCTCGATCCTCGGTCAGGGGGCATGCAGGAGGCAGCTGATCAATGATTCTCATCATTGATGTTTCTATCCCTCTCCATCTCCCTTCCTCTCTGAAATCAATTTTAAAAACATACTTTTTTTTTTAAAAGGAGAGTCCACATCAAAGGTAAGGCATAAGGAGTCAATAAGGCAAAAACCTGCCACATGAAACTTTGGCCAGGAGCAGAGTGAATTGCCAGAAGTCGGAAATGTATGGGTGGACAGACACCTGCACGGATGCCACCTCTGGATTTGGACGTACCATCATGGAACACTGCTCCAGAAATGACCCATTATTCCTAATTCCACTGGTGGCATTCCCTGACCCCCAAAGTGAAAGGCCACAGGCTGCCCTTACCTTGAGGAAGCTTAGGGTGTCGTGGTAGAACTCTTGAGGGGTGCGACGCAGGATGCTTTTCAAAGCTCCCTGGACAATGGTGCAGGGGCCCAGGATCCGCTGACTCAGCTTCACCAGCCCATCTCGGATCTAAAAGCCCCCCAGCAAACACAGTATTTAGCCTTTCTTAAGCACCCTGGCCTTGGGAACTCTGGTGCTGACCATTCTTTCTATCGGTTCTTATATTTCTGGAGAAGTGATGGTGCCTAGTGTCATGCTTAGATCAGACCACTTGTGTTTGTAGCCCAGCTCTGCCACGACCCTGCTGTGTGACTCTAGGAAAAGTATACAACTTCTCTGTGCCTTGTTTTTCTCAACTCTCTTTAAAATGGAGATAATACTAATACTGGCCTCATGGGGTTGTTGGGAAGATTAAATTCAAATAATGCATATAAAGTACTGGCACATTGTATGCCTGCAAACAGTATTAGGGTTATTACTGCTATTGTTTCCCTTTTGGTGGTCCAAAAATTGGAGACAGATGTAACTTCTTCACAGAGCCAGGTACAGAAAGAAAAACTGAGTTTGGAGAGGAAGCAGTACCATCTTTATCTAGCATCTTTCCAGGCACCCATTACGACAGGGCCAGGAAGAAAGGGGGAAAACAAATCTACCTCCCATCCACTGTGCACCCAAAGTAAGTATGTATCCCAAAGTAGACACACCACGTGGCTCTCACCTCATTGCCAAAAATGTCCCTGCGGTCATGGATGAGGATCCAGCCCAACCTCCAGCCAGGAACCAGCCAGCGCTTGGCCAACCCTCCGCAGGACAGGATGGGGACGTTGCTGCTGAGGGTGGCCAGAGGCTCAAATTTGGAGCCTGAAAACACCTGTGGAGAAGAGCTTGCTGTAGTTGTCTTCTTGCTTACTCTCCTCCAAATCCCACGCCTCCTCCCCTTTTCCTTACATCACTTGGATTTGGGGGCTCATCCCTACGCTGAAGCATGATTGGGACCCCAAGGGGCTTCTAAGGGGGCTATGGAAAGACATTGAACCTGGTGTCTGGTCTGGATTAAAGAAAACCTAAAGTGAGGAAACTGGCCCTAGCCCTGAAATATGGACAACCCCTTGAAGCCAGTTCTAGAGAAGGCATGACTTTTGGAGCTATAGATTTAGAAATATAATATGGGTCCACAGACACTTAGCTGAAATCCCTGGGCCCAAATATGTTGCAGAATTATTTGGATTTTAGAAAGGTTATATAGCACATGTCACCATCTATTATGTAACAGTCCCAGAGCACTCTGGGATAGCACACCTAATCAAGCATATTAACGTCTCTGCCCCTTCCCCTACGCTCATACAGATCCATAAGTGAGAAAAATAGAAATCTACAAATATCTTTATATCAGCCAAGTCAGGGTTTGCTACCAAATGAATTGCAAAAAATCTTTGGATTTTCATAGCTTTTCTGGATTTCAGACAACTGGCTGAGGAGTCATAGATAGATCTATGTATCTGTGAAGAGTACAGGGATCTTGATTGGCTGTACTGAAGTGATTAGGAGTTGCTTCTGATTATTTAGATGCCACCTCTGAAGGTCCCATGAAATAATTTGGAATGGAGATTCTTGCAGTGAGATTTCCTGCCCAAGACTCACCATGTCTCCATAGATCTCATCAGCTAAGATGGGGACACACTGCCTTGCAGCCACTGAAAATAAAAGAAACATGCAGAAATCATTAATGTGAATTGCCTGTGCATTTATTATTTACCTGAGCTTATTGTACTTTGCTTTTCATGTTTTTGTACTTTGTCTTGCTCACTAAGAACTAAATGGGTACATATTCTTGCAGGGTACAAAGCGTAAATTTGCCATTTAATTAACTAGACATTTCAGACCCTTTCTTCCACATGATGGGAATGGTGATGTGTCAAGTATTTCCTCTCTTTTTCCTTCTTTTAAGCAAGTCCTACCATTCCAATGGCACACTAGAGACCCTAGTGGAGCGCCCCAACCTCCATCCTAGGCTTGGAACGTAGTGAGGGACTCTTTTCTCATTTGGATCAATGACTAAAGGATTGCATCCTCATCTTCTCCCCTGCTGGACTCACCGGCCAGAATCTTCTGAAGATGACTTCTGCTGAACACTGACCCACAGGGGTTTGATGGATTATTGACAATGAGACAAGCTGTCTTTTCATCAATCAGAGATTCCAATTGTTTCAGGTCAATTTCCCAAGACTTCTCTGGCTGGGAAGAAAGAAAGGGTGAGGTTAAGATGATTCTGAGCCCGGCCAGTGTTGCTCAGTGGTTGAGCATTGACCTATGAAACAGGAGGTCACTGTTTGATTCCCGGTTAGGGCACCTGCCTGGGTTGCAGGCTCCATCCCCAGTGTGGAGCGTGCAGGAGGCAGCCGATCAATGATTCTCTCTCATCACTGATGTTTCTATCTCTCTCTCCCTCTCCCTTCCTCTCTGAAATCAATAAAAAAAATTATATATATATATATGTATATATATATATATTTTAAAAAGATGATTCTGAGAAATTTACGGAGAAAACTCATTTAAATCAATGGTGTAATATAAATAATAAAATATGTCTGTGGTTTCAACCACCCACTTCCAGATCTTTTCCTGCTAACATTAGTAGTAATTGAGCACTTGTGTCTAAAATTAAAAAGTCATTTACCAATAAGTTGTAGAGTTTGACCTCAATCCCCATAGATTCAGCCAAAGTCCTGTAGAGAGAGAAACCGGGTCTCGGAACGAGGATGTTTTGCCCTGGGTTGGCCAACACAGCTAAACAAAGTTCAATAGCCTGACTGCAGCCACTTGTCAGAATGACATCCTGTGAAGAAAAAAAATAAAAGGTTCATTTTGTTAGCGGTTCCAACAGCAACAGGAGAAAGGAAATTGTCAGATGGGTGTGTGGGAGACAAAGATAAACTGACTTTTACAAATTCTAAGTAAAGGAGTAGGGATTGTACTAAGCCAGAAAGAATTTAACAGCCTTATATATATGTCTCTATCTAAAGCAGTGGTTCTCAACCTTCCTAATGCCGTGCCCCTTTAATACAGTTCCTCATGTTGTGGTGACCCCCAGCCATAAAATTATTTTCGTTGCTACTTCATAACTGTAATTTTGCTACTGTTATGAATCGTAATGTAAATATCTGATATGCAGGATGTATTTTCATTGTTACAAATTGAACATAATTAAAGCATAGTGATTAATCACAAAAACAATATGTAATTATATATGTGTTTTCCGATGGTCTTTGGCGACCCCTGTGAAAGGGTCGTTCGACCCCCAAAGGGGTCGTGACCCACAGGTTGAGAACCGCTGATCTAAAGATTGTTGAAAATGCTGGCCACTTAAAAGAAGTAAACAAATCATTTAAAAAAAAAAAAAAAAAAAGGACAGGTCAATTCTGATTCAGCCAACTTCCATGAGTGGTCATTATAACCTTGGGTATTTTCACCTGGTTATTTATTTACTTTTGACCAGAGATTTGAAGCCTAGCTCTTCTCTGAAATGTAGGTGAAGGGTAAACAATAGAGGTGAGGGTGGTATTTAAACTTGGCACTGCCATCTATTCAATATGTCATGGTAGCTCAGTCTTCCTATTTGAGGGACTTAAATTGAATGAGGGAAGCTTTAAAAAGATCCTATTGGGCCCTCGCCGGTTTGGCTCAGTGGATAGAACTTCAGTCGGCCTTCGGACCAAAGGGTCCCGGGTTCGATTCCGGTCAAGGGCACATACCTTGGTTGCAGGCTCCTCCCAGGCCCAGACCCTGGTCAGAGCTCATGCAGAAGGCAACCAATCGATGTGTTTCTCTCACATCGATGTTTCTCTCGGTCTTTCCCTCTCTCTGCCACTCTTCCTAAAAATCAATGGGAAAATATCCTCAAGTGAGGATTACCAAAATAAAAAGATCCTATTGGTAAAATTGACAGTTTTAACTCTTGGGTATTTATGAATCAAACATAGAATGATCTCTGAGTCATTTGAGCCTCCTTGAGATTGACACCATATAAACTGTATGCAGTGTCATCATCATACTGTAACGACATTAAATGTAATCACTGGTTAGTGTCCTCATTATATGAGAAGTCCTCGAGTTGTTAAAGGGAAACTATCCCCGGCTTCTGTTCCCCTAGAAACCTTTATTTGCAGAACAGAAACAATGAAAAGGGTAGAGTTTGCCCAGTGTTGCTTCAGAGCTGGAACCCTGTCTCAGGCTCACCTTAGCTTCCAGGGGTGCCTCGGGACAGTGGTAATAGGACGCGACCTCTTCCCGGCTGGACAGGTAACCTGAAAGAAAGGAACAGAAGGAGGAAGCTGGACGTTTCCATCCCAGGACTGACAGCTCTACCAGAGTCACAGGGCTGTAGGCTTCCTTTCGCCCCTGCTCAGAGCACATACTACTCAGGTTAGCTCTCAGCCGCTGTTGACATAGGAAATTAAGTTTATATTTGAAATTTGTGAAATAAGCACATATATATAAATAATAACAAGAAAGAGCTCACCAAACTGTAGGACACTTTGCACCGTCTTGGTTACTATGATTATGTATTTATTCTCCATAAAATACAGGATTTCAATTATTCCCTAGTCCCACCCAGGGACTATATTTCTTGAAAAGTTATAATCAAAGAGTGTGATTCATTCAGTCCATCTTAAGTTTTTCATATTATATCCCTATTACTGTTTTTTGTACAATTTTTACCTTTAAAATCATAGTCCCATACATTACTTCCAAATGTTGGCTTATAAGCTGAAAGTATAGACAGTTTCATGCAAATGACCATGTTTTGCAAAACTGCTCTTTAAAAAGATTGTCTTTCATTGGCAGGGCCAGAGGCAATATTTTACAATGTTTGTTAACTTAAAAGGTAGAGAAAGATCTCTTGAAGTTACAGATATCAGCACTTCTTTAATTACTAACAAGGAAGAGCATTTCCCAAGATACACTGTCTATTCTTATCTGTGTTTTCTTTGGCCTGAGTGCTCATATCCTTTGAATATTTATGAAACTTGTTTTTGGTTTTTCAGGTTGAATCAATTCTCTAATGCTTTGGTTATAAAAATCACTACAAACTTTCTTTATAACCTAATTTTTGGTTTTATTTTGTCTTTATTTTTGTTGTACGAAGCTTTATAAAATGTAAATAAGCAACCTAAAACTCATGCCCCTGAAACCTCTTTGAAGTGTTTTTAAAATTCTATTTTAGCATGAAGCTGAACTTTTATTCTGCCTTAAGAATATGTTTCTATGTGCACATAAACACAGGAGAAAAATGTGCAACACTGAAACAAAGCCAAGGAATCACGTATTTTACCAAAATGTGTAGTGTAGAAATGTTTCATAGATGGAGAGGGTTAAACATAAATAAGAATAAATTCTTTCTGTCAGAAACAACCCTCTATTCTTCAATAGGACAGGCTATTCTTTGTTGGTGGTGTGGGTGGTATTTATTCCTCTTTATTTTTAATATGAAACAATTACAACTTCATTAGGAGTGTGATCAGGACCATTCTATATAATAAAAGCCTAATATGATAAGTGTCTGGTCATCCAGTTGGCTGTTCAACCAATCAAAGCATAATATGCTAATGATATGCTAAGGCCACTCAACTGCTCGCTATGATGCGCACTGACCACCAGGGGGTAGATGCTCAATGCAGGAGCTGCCCCCTGGTGGTCAGTGTGCCCCCACAGGGAGAGCGCCACTCAGCCAGAAGCTGGGCTCATGGCTGGCGAGCGCAGCGGCGGTGGCGGGAGGCTCTCCCACCTCCACAGCAGCCTCTCCCACCTCCGCGGCAGCACTAAGGTGTCTGGCTGACGTCACCCAGACATCCCCCAAGGACTCCCAGACTGTGAGAGGGCGCAGGCTGGGCTGAAGGACTGCCCCCGCCCCAGTGCACGAATTTTGTGCACCAGGCCTCTATTAAATAAAATAAGCCTTGAATACACAGAGGAGGAGAAATAAAGCCAAGCCGATTAACTTAGGACCCAGAGGGCTCAGTAAACAAGCAGCTGCAGCCAAGTTCGAGGCCTTCATTTGAGAATTAGCCATGATAGGATAGGAGCATTATTTGAGAAAGAATAATAAAGTATGTGATGGGAGCCTAGAGGGAGATACCAGTGTGCCCAAGAAAGCCAGGCAAGAAGTTGGACCTTGAAGCTTGTGTTTAAGCATCCTAGACCCTTTCCCCCAAATCCAGGCGGCCATTTATCTTAGCCTCTCCTGAGGAACCATGTGTCAGGAAAGCAAGGAGAATTGCTAGAAATGTATTCCTATTGGAAGAGCACCAAAGATTCAGAAGCCACTTAGGATCTCAGGAGAAGCTTACCAATGGAGGGGGCATAGCCGTTATACTTCCCGGAGTCCAGGGCATCTTTCATCGCCTGGGTAACTTCTGGGTCCGTGGGCAGGTTTCCAAACACAGTAGGGTCCCCTTTTCATGGGAGGAAAAAGAAAAGCCACCAAGAGGTTACTCTTCCACGCCCAGTGCTCAGACTCACCCTCCTCTCCCGTCTTCTCCCATCAGCCTACGAGGATGGGGGAGAGGGGAACAATGACCACCCCTCAGTCGAGCGTCCCCAACTCACCAATTGACAGAGAAATCATGGTTTTGTCCGGGTTTGGCTTCACCTTCATGCTGTCCACGATGGCCCGGATGGGATTGAAAGTGTTGTTGGACATGTCCGAGGGCTTCACAGACCAACGGGCCTTCCTGCCTTTCACTTTTCCTGGCGTGGAGCTTCTCCCACCGACGTTGACATGCACATCCAGAACGGAGGGGAGGTCGCCGCTGCCATTCATCTCGATCACGTATGGGTCCATCACTAGCAAAGTCTGTGGGGGAGAAGGGAGAGGAAAGGAGGTCGCAGAGATACTAAGCACAGAGCACCATCCTGGGCGGCTATATTTGGACCTAAACATAGGGGTGATTTCATTGGACATCCCTTTTCAAACTTTTTTCTTTGTTTTGCTGCTCTCTCGTGAAGAGTAGCTGTGTTATGAATGAGGGGAGTTTTAAGACCTTTTGCTGAGATGGAAAATCAAACAAGAGCCCATTCTACAATGTTAGCATTCTGTTGAATACTTATCTACGGTGAGATTCGCTGTTTGCAACCCTAGTCCTCATAAACGTTTAACCGGGCTCCCAATGAAACAGGGGGACTGACACGATAACTCTTAAACTATCAAAGAATAGGTGTTTTCTCTTTCCCATGCAGTGCCTGTCCAAGCAGAACGTCTCCCTAACACATCAACAGACTGTATCTTGCCTTCTGCAAGCAAGAACCAGGAAGACTCATTCCACGTTAGGGATTTAGTGTTAATAGTGTTGTCAAAATCAAGCGCTATCCTATAAACCAGTGGTTCTCAATCTTCTGGCCCTTTAAATACAGTTCCTCATGTTGTGACCCAACCATAAAATTATTTTCGTTGCTACTTCATAACTGTAATGCTGCTACTGTTATGAATCATAATGTAAATATCTGATATCTGATATGCAGGATGGTCTTAGGCGACCCCTGTGAAAGGGTCATTCGACCGCCAAAGGGGTCGCGACCCACAGGTTGAGAACCGCTGCTATACACATATCTGCCTGTGGAAAAAGAAGTCAATACACCACAGAGGAAAAAGCATACACCCCCATCCCCACCAGCAGAACAGCTGTCGCTTTAAATTTTACCTCTGAGTGAAGGAGTAGCAAGCAGCCTCCGGGGAGCCAAACCAGAAAGCTGTCTTAATTCTTCTCTGACAGGTGACAGTGAACTCCGATGCAACTCCTGTCTCCTGAAATACCCTCCACAGGTGGGCGTTGGACCTGAAGCTTTTGTGCTATTGGTTGGGTGGAGAGCCGGGCAGCCAACCCTCTGCGTTCCTCCCCTTTTCACTTTTTGGCGCTTCTCACCTCTAATCCTCCTCCCACCCCCAGGGACCAAATCAGGAATTTGTCCTCATCAAACACCTGGAATTTTCTGTGTTAACTCTTTCTAGGTATGTGGTGAGATGCTGGAGAGGACTGTATGTGTGTGTGTGTGTGTGTGGGGGGGGGGGTGTTAGTTGTGATTACAATTGGTAATTTTTATTAATTTTTTTGTTACAAAACAACTTATTAACATTTTATAATAGTACAGAAATGTGCAAAGTAGAAAGTGAGAGTCCTTCCTTGCCTTTTGCTAACCCACACTCCATTCTCGCTCTCAGGGGTAAGCAGTGGTAATAATAGGGCCTTTTCTATCCATTCACCAAGGTAGAGAGATGATAGGCAGCTAGGTAGGTAGGTAGGTAGGTAGGTAGGTAGAGGATACATAGATACATATAGATTTTAGATTTTCAAAACACAGATGGGATCATGCTCTGCAACTTGTCCCAGGACATGTTTGTTTGCTTCCTACATCTGGGACTCCCTTCCCTGTCAGTCTACAAAGTTCTACCCCAGTCAAAACAAACTGGACAGCTGAAGCGACTTAAGGCCCACTCAGCAAATATCGTAAAAGCACGGGGTCTTCCGGGCAACCAAAACCTGTGCAATGTTATCCTTATCCTGGGCATTTTCTTTCATTTGCCTGCTATGGGGTTATTGGAAGAATAAGACATCAGGTGAGATTTAAGCAAAACATCACTAAGCAAGCACAGCCGAGATCCCATCATTCCTGTGAGCCTATGAAAAATGCCACCCATTCAAGGGTTAAGAGAAACCTCGGTGACACCCCCTTTAACCCTCCTCAGATCCTATCTGTTTATTTATTGGGTGATGAGGAGTCATTATGTAAGTTCTTTCTCCTCCATCTACTTTTCAGTGATTCGAGTCTCCAGAGGGGTTGAATAACCTTTTGTTTTTCTGGACCTTTTCGTTTCTTAGTGCGTTGAAGATCTTATCTAATACATTCTCTTCTCCACTCCGGTGAAGCAAGCATTTACCACCTCATCTTACCAGTGGAGTGGCAGAAGTCACCAGGATTTCTTAAAAGGGCAGGAAGCCAGCCCGCGCAAAGAGAGTTCAAGTTCTGAAGCTGGAGCCCTGAGCATTAAGGGCAACCCTGTTTCAAAAGATGAATAGATAACCCCATCTCTACAACATCCACAGATACAGAAAAGGAAAGTCTGGAGTCAACTCTACTACTCGGCACCTGCGGCTTGTTTGTTGTAGCAAATGCCATTAAACATTGCATAGGTGGGAGCATACTCCACAGGTTAGATAGGCTGGCCCTTTGTGTAGTAGCTAATACAGTGAGAACATGGCATTGTTTCCAAAGCACACAGATTTTATCCAGAGAGACCATTCTTTTCTAAGTGCTTTTATTCCATTGCCCTCCATTTAAAATATAGTGCATGTGTGCTGCAGAAAATCAGAAAGGAGTTAAATAGCATTTATAACCCCACCACCATTCTTGACACATGAGTCTTCTTTTATAAAGTTGGGATCTTATTCTATAGACGCCTTTTTCAAAGTGAGATAAAATTCACATAACAAAAAGTCCATCGTTGTAGCCATTTCCAAGTAGAAGATTCAGTGGTACTCACGATGTTGTGTAACCATCATCACCATCTAATTCCAAGACATTTTCATTAAAAAGCCACTCCCCCTCCCCTCCTCCCAGCCCCTGGCAACCACAAATCTGCTTTCTGTCCCTATGGATTTGTCTATTCCTGACATTTCATATCAATGGATTCATACCATATGTAGCCTTTTGTGTCTGACTTCTGTCATTTAGCAAATGTTTTCAAGGTTCATCCATGTGGTGCTTATATCAATATTCCATTCCTTGTCATAGTGATTAATATTCTATGCATGGATGTACCGCATTTATTTATCCACTCACCAGCTGGCGGACACTGCTTTGTTTATACTTTTTGGCTACTATGAATTATGCTACTATTAACATTTGTACACAATTTTTTTTGTTGGAACATATATCTAGTCTAATTCATTTGGATAGTTTTTGTTTTGTGAATTTTAAAATTGTGTCATGAATATTTATTTTCCCATGTTATGCAAAACATCCATCATAAAGTATCACAATTTATTAAATAATTTTCCTATTGTTGGACATGATGTGGAGTCTAGTTTATATCATTGTGAGTAATGCCGCAAAAATGTTGGTTTGTATAGTTATTATTTCCTTAAGATAAATTTTTCTGTACATTGATTTACTGCATTGAAGAAAATAAATATTTTACTTTTAGGTGTTTTTGGTTTTTTTTAGTAGTTAAAGCATGATATATCCTCATGTAATAAATTCAAATATAGATGTTTCTAAACTCTGAACACCTTCTTTCCCCACAATCCCACTCTAAAGAGATAGACCCTATAACCATTTCTTGTGTATCTTTCCAAGTGTTTCCTATGTCTGTACAGTACTATATAACTGGCCCTGGAATATATATATTCCATTTTATACTCTACATTTGTTCTCTCGCTGCACTGTCCCTTATTACAGCCACTGGTCATAAGTGGCTCTTGAGTGCTTGTAGATGTGATTTGTCTGAAATGAGATGTATTGTTGGTATAAAATACACACCAGGTTTCAAAGTCCTATAAAAGTAATGTAAACTATCTCATCAATTATGTTCTATTGATTACATGCTTAACTAGTATTCTGGGTACACTGGGAGAAATAAAGTATATTATTAAAATTATTTTCACCTATTTCTTTTTTATGTTTTAGGATATTTTTACTAGAAAATCTGAAATTACTATGTGTTTGCACTCTGTTCTTATTGGACAATGCTGTTTACTTTTTAAAACGCCTTAATAAATCATGTGTAGTGTGGATATTCTTTCCTTGTTCATGCATTGAGATCCACTTCACTCCTTTTAATAGTGTTTGTTTAACCATTCCTGGCTTTTGGACATGGGAAGCTTCTACTTTTTTCTATTACAGATGAAGCATAATGAACCCAACTGTTATAAGAATCGCGTGATTTATGGGATAGTTTCCTGGAGGATAGAATCACATTTCAAACACTGATAGACCTGCCAAACTGATCCACAGATAGGCCACTAGGGAGAGAAAACATACAAATATGTCTTATTTTGGCAACCTCTTGGACTTGAGACTGCCTGTTCTGGATAACATGTCTACCTTCAGGGGTGACACAGGGAATCAGCCGAGTGTTCTCATGGTGGACAGACTCTCCGAGGTTAAGACCCTTCTTGACATTGGCCTTAGCCAAGAGTCAAGGTGGGATTTCCTTGAAGGGAGAAGCTATTGTGACTGATTTCTGCCCCTCAAGGGTTGGACTTTCAAGGACCCCAGCTACACATGAGACTCAGGTTCAACTCCTCCTCCCACACACCCACACCGCCTCAAGGCCTGGTGTCCTGTCCTCACCCGGACATTCAAACGGTAGCCTTAGATTGTTCAAATAAATAACCTAGGGCAGCCCGCCCTTGTCACTGGTGTTCTGTTCCTGTTGCTTGGCTTCTTTTTACCGTTGGAGCTCAAGCATTTTGTTATATTTTATCCAACGCTTCTCAATATTTTTATAATTACAGGTTTTTCAGGTCATCCTAAGCTCGGTGTTGTCAGAAATGGAAATCTCTCTCCTTGTTCATTTGAAACGTCCCCTTTACCTTAAACAGAATTCCCGAGTGAGTCTTCCTGAAACTTTTATGGGATATTCCTAGAACAAATGTTTCTACAGTTCTGGATACACATTGCGAGCTCGCTTTCAGAAAGGCCAATTCCTACCCATCAGTCATTGTTTGCAAACCCTGGAAATGGTTTTCTTAAAAAAAAATCTTTGCTCCTTGATTGACAGGAAAGAAAAGGTTGCTGTTATTTCTGTTATTTTTATTTTAGTGTGTGTGTTTGGGGGTGGGGGGGTCACTTTTCAAGTATTTATTAGCTCTCGGTGGTCTGTGAATTATCGGTCCCTCACCTGTCTTGCAGGGAGACTCATGTTTTCCTTAGGTAACACCTGGGCCGAGGAAGCCACCCAAGGCAACAAAACAGCTGCTCTGAGATCATCAGCCCAGCCTCCTCTGTCTCAACTAGTCTGGCTCAGACTCGGGTTTACAGATCAATACAGAGCCAGCAGCACAAGACAGTGGAGGGCAGTCTGCAAACAGAGCAGCTGACGCAGATTCTGCAGGACCCAAGGTGGGTTGAGGGGGCAGGGGCTGCGGTACCGCCCTCATTCAGTAGCTGACAACTGAACCTACGTCAGAAGGAAAAACAGACAAAGCAAACAGTTTTGGTAATACCCCTCTTCTGTAGCTCATGTTTTCTCTCCGTAGAAAGCTGGGGGGGAGGGGGGGAGGGAACAAATGAGAGGACCCCACCCCGCTCTATTTAGGAAGTTACAACTACCAGGTGAACTCCAATGGCAGCCAAGGCCAGTACACTGTAGAAATACTCATACAATCTGCACCACCCAGCCACAGTTAAGACGTTCATTTAAAAATCAAAGAACACCTTTCATTGATTTTTTCTTAAATATAAAACTACTAGAGGCCCAGTGCACAAAATTTGTGCACTGGGG
>NW_005370611.1:458446-488241 GCF_000412655.1 Myotis brandtii
TCCCTGCCAGCCTGATCACCCCCTAACCACTCCCTGCCAGCCTGATCGACGCCTAACTGCTCCCCTGCTGGCCTGGTCACCCCCAACAGCCCTCCCCTGCCAGCCCGGTTGCCCCCAACTGCCCTGCCCTGCCAGCCTGGTCTCCCCCAACTGCCCTCCCCTGCTGGCCTGGTCGCCCATAACTGCCCTACCCTGGCGGCCATCTTGTGCCTGTGGCGCCGCCATCTTTGAGTGTGGGGCAGTCAATTAGCATATTCCCTCCTTATTGGCTGTGGGTGCCGCCATCTTTTCGACTGCATGAGGGTCAGTTAGCATATTCCCTCTTTTTTTTTTTTCTTTTTTTTTCTTTTTTTTTTTTATTGCTTAAATTATTACAAAGGGTATTACATATGTGTCCTTTTTTTCCCCCCGCCCCTGACAATCCCCTGCCCTCCCCTACCGCCTTGTGTCTTATGTCCATTAGTTATGCTTATATGCATGCATACAAGTCCTTCGGTTGCTCTCTTACTCCCCTCCCTCCTGCCCCCCAACCCTCCCTGGCCTTCCGAATGCAGTTTGACAATCAGTTTGAGGCAGCTCTGCCTCTGTATCTATTATTGTTCAAAAGTTTGTAATGGTCTTTATTATCCATGAATGAGTGAGATCATGTGGTATTTTTCCTTCATTGACTGGCTTGTTTCACTTAGCATAATGCTCTCCAGTTCCATCCTCTGCCTCTATAGCTATTATTGTTCAAAAGTTTGCAATGGTCTCTATTATCCATGAATTAGTGAGATCATGTGGTATTTTTCCTTCATTGACTGGCTTATTTCACTTAGCATAATAGCATATTCCCTCTTTATTAGATAGGATTGTGATTGCCATAGAAAAGTATTTTTTCAATTGTGGTAAAAAAACAACAACAACACATAACATTAATCCCTAGAGTGCCAGGGAGCGCAATCGCGCTCCTCCTGTCTTTTGCCAAAAGTGCCGGGAGCGTTATCAAAGCTTCAAAATGGCGTCCAGTTCTAAGTCTGCTTTTATTAGTGATGATGATATTGCTAAATATGTCAATGCAGTAAAGGTTTCCTTAAGTTTTTGAATATGTAACTTCATTTACTTGCGATTCATAATTTTTTTCCTAAACTGCTGTAAAATCAGCAAAAATGCCTTGGCAATTTTAGCATCGTTCCTAGGATATTGGTTGGCACTCAAAGGGTTAAATTTATCAATTTAATTATTTTTAAGTGTACAGTTCAATAAGTAGTGTTAAGTATATTCACACTGCTGGGCAACAGATCTCTAGAGCTTTTTCATATTGCAAAACTGAAAGTCTACATCCGTTAAACACTCATTCTCCCTCCATCCTCTTCCCAGCTCTTGGCAACCACCTTTCTACATTAAAGCTTTCTGCTTTTTGGATAGAAAACTAATTTTTAAATAGTGCCACGACCCAAAGATAACCACTGTTAACCATTTTCCCAACAATTAACATTTTGAAACGTATCTTTTTCTAGGCGTACATCCATAGGCTTTATGTATCACAATGTTCAATGAGTCCCATTTTACATGGTATTATGAACATTTTCCTACAACTATAAAATTTTTATATACTTGTTTAAAAAAATGTTATTTTTTATTGAGTTTTAGAGGGAGAGAAAGAAACATCAATGTGAGGCTGAAACATTGATCGGCTGCCTCTTGCACGCCCCCTACCAGGGATCAAGCCTGTAACCCAAGCATGTGCCCTGACCGGGAATTGAACCAGCAACCCTTCAGTGCACAGGATGACGCCCAACCAATTGAGCCACACTGGCCAAGGCTAAACTTATTTTTTAATGATTGCCTGGGCTCTTCATGTCTAGAGATCTAATTCTTACACCCTTCCTTTACCCATGCAGAGCGGCATAACAGAGCATACTCACTGGACAACTATCCCATACCAAGCACTATTTGACACACTCTAGCTGAATCAGCTCAGAATCCTCAAATCCGTTCTAGGAGTCGGGCCTGGGCTCTGCCCACTTTACAGGTGAACATGAGTCACACAGGTAATGAGTGGTGAATTGGAGTTCCAGATCTCACTACACAAGTCTGCCTCTCTTTAGAAGACAATGTAAGTTGAAAAGTAGAGTCCTTTCTTCAATAAATAGGAAAAAATAAATAAATAGAAAACATGAAGAGACAGGCAGCTGGTGATAACTTTAAGAAAATACTGAATTAACTATGTGGATTAAGCATGGACTATTCACCTGCTTTTTACTGCTTATTTCCTTAATAGTTACTTTGTGCATTCTTGTCCTAAACCATTATCAATGATCATTCATCAGTTGGGTACTGAGGTTTTAATTCCCCTAGTGGACCGTAATTTCCCTGAGAAAGTACGAGGGGGCATCACTTATCCTGTACTTCTCCACAGCCTCTGGCATGGAGCCTTATATGAGCCATGTTCAATGCTTGCTTGCCAGTTGACAATGGATAGTACATAAATTAGAGGGAAAGAAATGGTAGGAATGGCAGATGAAGGAAACCAAAGCCTTTGCATAGTTAGGGAGGGTGGGGTAAGGAATTTAGGAGGGATTAGGAGGCTAGATTGGACTTTGATCACTCATAATGCCATCTTAATTCATAGCGAGAGCTTTGTACTTTGTCCCCACATGTAATTTTTAAAAAATCAAATGAAAAAAACACACAACTGCCCTAACTGGTTTGGCTCAGTGGATAGAGCGTCGGTCTGCGGACTGAAGGGTCCCAGGTTCAATTCTGGTCAAGGGCATGTACCTTGGTTGCGGGCACATCCCCAGTGGGGGGTGTGCAGAAGGCAGCTGATGGATGTTTCTCTCTCATCGATGTTTCTAACTCTCTATCCCTCTCCCTTCCTCTCTGTAAAAAACCAATAAAATATATTTAAAAAAAAGAAAAACAAACAAATAACTTATATCTGTAAGCTGGATAGAGAAAAGGCTGTCAGAACAGAGAGGTGAACCTGGTTGAGCTTTAAATTTTTTAACTAAACTTTTTATTTTAGAATAGTTTTAGATCTACAGGAAAGTTGCAAAAGGAGTACAAAGTTTTTCCCTATTTTTCACATCTATGTTACTATGATACATTTTTAGTCACACTAAGAAATAAACCTTGGTCCATTAATATTAACTAAATTCCACATTTTATTTGGACCTCACTAGTTTTTCTACTAATATCCTTTTTTTTCTGTCTCCTGAAACTAATCTGATCTTAGACAGTTTCCTCTGACCTATGACAGTTTCTCAGACTTTCCTTATTTTTCATGACCTTGGCAGTTGCAATGCAGAAGGTCCCTCCATTTGCGTTCATCTGATGTTTTTCTCCTGGTTAGAAGGGAGGACCAGTGGAGCTTTAATGTAATGGCCATTCACTTCATATCAGAGCTCTAACGGTTAAAAAGGACATAAAACTTTCATCTATTTGCTGATTGAAATAACTGCTGGCATGAAGTCTGGCAAATAACACCATCTTGTTTGTTTTGTGCTTTACATAACCATTGAAATCATGCCCTATTAACGCAGTCATTTTTCTTTGGTTGGAACTCGGTGTTCCTTCATTTGTGGATAGCTGAAATCTCAGTCCCACATTCATCGAGAACGAGTGTCATTTGTACTTACTGAGGTAGCCACCAAACAATAAGCCTAGATTCTTGGGTAGTAGTTCTGTGTTTTGCCATTCTGATGTCCAGGATAATCGAGAGTCTAAACCAGCCGTGGGCAAACTACGGCCCTCGGGCCGGATCCGGCCCGTTTGAAATGAATAAAACTAAAAAAAAAAAAAAGACCATACCCTTTTATGTAATGATGTTTACTTTGAATTTATATTAGTTCACACAAACACTCCATCCATGCTTTTGTTCCGGCCCTCCGGTCCAGTTTAAGAACCCATTGTGGCCCTCGAGTCAAAAAGTTTGCCCACCACTAGTAAACCATGCTCCAATCCCTCAGCCTATCTCTATCTCAGAAGTTCTCATTATTTGTGTAATAATATAGGTTGACTGTGTTTTAAAAAACTGAGATATAATACATATGCCATAAAATTCATCTTTTCCAAATGTACCATTCACTGGTTTTTTTGTACGTTCACAAAGTTGTAGAATCATCACCACTATCTAACTCCACAACATTGTCATCACTCCAAAAAGAAGCCCTATACCTATTAGCCAGCACTTCCCACTCCCCACCACTGCACCTTGCCCCTGGCACCACTAATTTAATTTTTACCCCGATGGATATTCTGGATATTTCCTCTGAATGAAATAGTACACTATGTGGTCTTTTGTGTCTGACTTCTTTCACTTAGCATACATCCTCAAGTTTCATCCATGTCATAGCATGTATCAGCACTTCATTCCTTGTATGGTTGAATAATATTCCATTGTATAAATATAGCACATTTTGTTCATCCATTCACCAGCTGAAAGACATTAAGGCTATTCCTTAGTTGATTGTGCTGTGCTTTTTTTATGCTCACCCTAGGATATGTGTATTGATTTGACAGAGAGAGAGAGAGAGATCGGTTGGCTCCCATACCCACTCTGACCAGGGATCAAACCCACAATCTAGGTATTTGCTCTGAATAGCAATGAAATCCACAACATTTTGGTGTATGGGACAGTGCTCCAACCAACTGAGCTACCCAGCCAGGGCAGTTGATTGTGTTTTGATAGCTGCTTAATACTTGCTAACTGACTCAGCTCCTGGAATCATACCTAGCCTTCCTAATTCTTAATCCCCATCCATATATTATCTCCAACAAAATATATCCAAACAGTGGCTATTGCTGAAAACAACACATAAAACAAAATCACACCAAAGACCAACTCTATAGAAATCATCGCTGATTTTTCTACCATATTCATTTACTAACGGATTCACATATAGTTACTGAGTACCTATGTGTTAAGCACTGTTTGAGGTTCTACAGTTTGAGGTTCAAGAAGATACAGAGCCTGCTCTCAGGGAACTGGAATCTAGTGACTCAGATAGGCATTAAGCAAATCATTACACAAGTAGATATGTAAACTGCTCTTAGGATAAGTGCGACAGAGGAGAAGTGCAGGAAGAACAGCCCAGGGTGAGGACAGATGTTGAAGGAGCCTTCCCTGAAGAAGTTGCATTTAAGTTGAGTTGTGAAGATAAGGATTTGTCCAGAAGAAGAGAGGGAGAGAGAGTCCAAGCTGTGAAAATACTTGTCCAGAAAAAGGGAGGAATAGAGAGTCCAAGTTGTGAAAATATTTGTCCAGAAGGGAGGGAGAGAGTCCAAGCCATGAACATATCATGCTGAAAGCCTTGATATGGGGTAGGGACTTACGAGGAAGTGGTGGGGCACTATGAATAAGAGGAAAATAGTAGACAATGAGGCTGCAGAAGGGAAGGGGGGTCTGGCCAGATAATGCTGATAGGTAAGGTGATCAGTAGCTGTAGCAGCATCTTCTTGCCAAAAGCAGTAGGCTTACTGTTTTCCAATGCACCACGGTATTTAGAAATCCTTCAAGCTGCTCAAAATCAGGCAATTTTCCTGCCAGTCCCATGAGTAGCAATTCTGGTCCTGAACCTCGTTCTTGCCCTCAGGTAACATATTCTAGCTATTTTCTTGTCCACTGGTCTTATCTTCCCTTTGCCTCTTCAGACCCGTTCTTTGCCCTTCCCCACCCTTCTCTGTGCCCCAGCAGGCTGATCCCCCATCAATGGGGTCCCTTGGCCATTGTGGGTCACTGGCAGGAGATTTGAAGTAGGGGGAGGGTGTGCACAGGTTGGGTAATTAATCCTTTGGCTCCCTTCCTGTTAGGTTGCATTTCTGAAGGCCACGGCTACTGTCAGGAGGCCATTCCACACAACTCTTCTTTCTAGGTTCTTGTCATTATTTCTTCCCCTTTCCCTTTCAGGCCTCAGTGGGGACAGCTCCCCTGTTGATTTCTTCACCCCCTACTCACACCCTAAGTCCCACAAATGGCTACAATACTCCCACTCCACATGCTCTTCAACAATGTGGCTTTGCCATTTCTCCATTGAGAGGTGGAGTCTAGCCCTAGCTGGTTTGGCTCAGTGGATAGAGTGTCAGCCTGTGGACAGAAGGGTCCCGGGTTCAATTCCAGTCAAGGACACATGCCTGAGTTGTCGGCTCGATCCCCAGTAGGGGGTGTGCAGGAGGCAGCCTATCAATGATTCTCTCTCATCATTGATGTTTCTATCTCTCTCTCCCTCTCCCTTCCTCTCTGAAATCAATAAAAATCTATGGGGGAAAAAAAGGTGGAGTCTATTTCTCCACCCTTATAAATCTGGGCACACTCTGTGACTCTGTTTTGACCAAGTTGAGGGAAATGTACCGTGTCAGTTCTGGATCTAGTTCTTAACTGGTCTACCAGCTTCTGCTTCCTGCTCTTGGGACCCTGAGCCTCCATGTAAGAATCCAGTTTATTCTGCTGGAGAAGGACCTAGGGAAGCGCAGAGGTACCAGGCAGGTGGGTGAGGAAGCCAGCTGGGGAGTTTAGCCCATCGGAGCCTTCAGAGTGCACCCTACCAAGATGACTATGACAACATGAGAAATTACAAGCAAGATCCACCCCACTATTCCCAGTCACCCCTCAGAACCACAAGAGATCCAAAATAAATTATCTCATCTCAGAACCCCTCCATTTCCTTCATTAAACCATCTTCAAATTGCCTAGTTTGTATGCACCATCTGTTTCCTGCTGGAGGACCACAACCAAAAGTGTCCGGCAGTAAAAATCCCACTCACCTGGATCACAGAACCCTGTGTGCGAAGGGGATTGGAATAATCCCGGAAAGCCATCAGTGTGAAGCCACCCTGTACGCATGGGTCTCTATCCTGTTTTGAACACAGCACTCAGTCACCTGTTTCAGCACTTTTCAAGAACAGATGTAGCACTTTTTGGGGGGCCAGGATGCCATCTTCCGGTAATTAACCAAAATGACCAACACAAGGGGAAAGAGGAGAGGCCCCTGCTATATGTTCTCCAGGCCTTTTAGGAAACATGGAGTTGTTCCTTTGGCCACATACGTGCGCATCTGCAAGAAAGGTGGTGATGTAGTCACCAAGGGAATGGCACTGTTCAAAAAGGAGTGCCCCCAAATGTTCCCCTGGCAAAACCGGAAGAGTCTACAAGGTCACCCAGCATGTGGTGGGCATTGTTGTGAACAAACAAGTTAAGGGCAAGATTCTTGCCAAGAGAATTAAAGCACATATGGAGCATATGAAGCGCTCTAAGAGCTGAGATAGCTTCCTAAACGTGTGAAGGAAATCATCAGAGAAAGAAGGAAGCCAAAGAGAAAGGTACCAGGGCTCACCTGAAGCAACTGCCCACTCCACCCAGAGAAGCACACTTTGTGAGAACCAATGGAAAGGAGCCTGAGATGCTGGAACCCATCCCCTGTGAATTCGTGGCACAATAAGTGTAAAGACATAAATAAAAGAGGAAGAAGAAGAAAGAAGAAAGAAGAAAGAAGAAAGAAGAAAGAAGAAAGAAGAAAGAAGAAAGAAGAAAGAAGAAGAAAGAAAGAAGAAAGAAGAAAGAAGAAAGAAGAAAGAAGAAAGAAGAAAGAAGAAAGAAGAAAGAAGAAAGAAGAAAGAAGAAGAAGAAGAAGAAGAAGAAGAAGAAGAAGGTATTCTGCTGCACAGTGAATCGTTCATATGCTCAAGAAAGCATCCGTTTTTTATTTTCCAAGCTGAGCAACTTGTTTTTTTGTAATTTCCTTGTCCTTCTTGGAAAAATGGAGCTCAGTCTCTCGTGAAGGTCTAACTAGTTCTGTGAATAAGAGGAGGATATATAGATATAGTGTACGTAGAGAGAGGGATTCCTTTCGCATCCAGTCTGATCTCTGAGCAGCCAACTAAAGGGATAGTTTTAATGATAAAGGGATAGTTTTAATGATAAAGGGATAGTTTTAATGATGACATGAATTACATAACCTTTCTCTCTTTTCCTGAGCTTTTGGGGGACTCCTGAGCTTATGAGACCCAAAAAAGCCTTCAGCTTTTTACTCAGGCCTACATTTTCCTCTGCAGCGAGATGTCTGAGCCACAAGATAGGACTTCCCATGCAGAAGAGCAGCTGCTTGTAGCACAGCACAAACTTAAGCACCCCCTGCCCTGTGCCTTACGGGGTCTTCCTTACAGACAAGGCAGGTGCTGAGCCTGGCTTCTGTGCTGTAGAAAGTCCCGGATAGATCTCCATGGCTCTGCCATTCTGAAGAATTCTCTCGGCCAAGAAGTATCAGATGTTCCAAAGGTTAAAGGGTTTGTTGCTGCCATCCCCCAATGAGGCCTCAAGGCCACCCCTTCAGCATGCTGCCTCGAAACAAGTGCCAGAGGTGATGTAACTCCACAGACTTTATCCAGGTTCACTGCTGGCATCTGTGGATGGGAGAGAACCATTCATGGGGCCAAACCACAGGGAACCACCCAAGCCTGGGAACATTGAGTTCTCTCAAGACCCTGCACAAAACAGTGATGAAACACAGCGGGACTGTCGTGTTTGAGAAGAGGACCACGGGATACACACCTCTCTCAGCTGGAGGACTGGCAGAGAGAATGAAAAAAAAAATGAGACAAGATAACAGAATTCAGGTTTGAACCAAGTCAACCCTGGAGAGGCGGGGCATAGTGCCTACTGATCACTTAAAGCTCTTCCACAGCAAGAGTTCTGCAACCAACTTCCATGAATACACTCATTGAACAAGTGTTTATGAGCCAGGCTCTGCTCCGAGTGCTGGACATACAGTAATGAGGGAATCAAACCAAGCCCCCACCTTCCTGGAACTGATGTTCCTTTTGGGGGTAGAAAAGCAATGAACAGAGAAACATATGGTAGGAGCCATCAATGTCGTAAAGAAACATGAAGCAGGGTGTGGGATTAGAAGTGTATGATCATCGGAATGCTGCCCCCTCCAACCACCACATAGTGACATTTAATGGGAGATAGGAATGAGGAGAGAGAATGAGTCCTGTGGATGGGGCCGGGGGCGACAAGCATTCTAGGCAGAGGGAACAGCAAGGTCAAAGGCCTTGAGGCAGGACTACACCTGGCATGTTCCAGGCAGAGCCAGGTGAGCGGGCTGCTGCGAGCAGAGCAGAGGTTGCCGGGACGGAGTAAGAGAGAAAGCGCTCCAGACTTGCTACTGAGAGGACTGAATAGGACTCCTGGCTTAACATGGGGCAATTTGTTTCCCAGCCCAGGCTGCCACCGACGAATGCCTTCGGACAGAAAGGGGTGGGAGCGCGCATCTGCATCAGAACTGACCCCCACTCAAAACTAAAACATCCCACAAAGCAATGTGCTGCTGGCCATGGGTCAGCAGGGTCACTCAACTCTGCTTTTGGGTGCAGACCAGAAGGACAAACAGACATGCAGATAAGGTGTAAGCAGCTGTTCTTCTGGTTGAGTCTGTACAGACTGGGGCTCTGGTGGGGAGTCCTCCGCAGCCACCCCCAGGAAGTGAGCCCACTCTTCAGGGGCTTTACACACACTCTGCCTCCTCTCACCCAAGGACCTGCAAATCCAGCCATTCCCTTGGCCCTCATCTGAGAGTCCTGCGGAGAGACGGTTTGAGGGAGCAATAATTTCAGAGGTTACAGCTATAGGACCTTACAGGTTTTATAGGAGAAATTAGAAAGCTATTAATTTATTAATTTATTTTAAAGGATCTCACTCTTGTTCTGGAAAAGGCAGCATTACAAGGATAGAAAACAGATCAGTGGTTTCCCAGGGGTTGGGGCTGGAAGAAGGGATGGTTCCGTGTGGGAATTTGGGAGGACGAAGGAATTGTTCCATATCTTGATTGTGATGCTGGTTATATGACAAAAGACTGAAGAATTGTACACCAAAAGAGTGCATTTTACTGTTTGGACATTGTATCTTAATTTTTAAAAAGGAAGAATAACAGGTTACTTCCAAAAAAAATCAAACCAAACCAAAGACATCTGTGCTGAGGTTACCACTGAATCTCAATCGAATATCTCATCCTCCAAAGTAATTCTGCAGAAACAGCTGGGATTTCACCCAGGAGCGGTCTCCCCAAAAAATCAAACCAAACCAAAGAAGGTTACCACTGAATCTCAATCGAATATCTCTCATCCTCCAAAGTGATTCTGCAGAAACAGCTGGGATTTCACCCAGGAGCGGTCTGTTGCTCATTTTGGGAAGGAATGTCCTTCGTGAAAACATATCACTATCAGGACACTGGTTTGGAGTGGTTTTGCCATTACGAAGAGTCTTGTGCGTGGGGTACATTCGCAAGGAGCATGGGACAGAACCGAATTAGAGGGCACAGAAAGGTTAAGGAACTTGCCCAAGATCACACAGCTACTAAATGGCAGAGTCAAAACTCAGGCCAAGGCATCTGCACTCTTATCCATCAGGCTATCTCATAACCCCTAGAACATCCTACCTTATGTTGATGAGACTGAAGGGGTAGTTAATAAAGCAACGAAAACCTTTTGTGACCAAAGGGACCCCCTGGTTAACTGGGCCATTTTGTTTTCTGCCCTACATTATCTCAAGTGGCAGAGAGAAGGCAGAGCCAACCTGCTCTGGTTGGCTTCTGTTCTGTTGACACTTATTGAGTGTCCTTGACATGACAAGCACGGTGGCAGATGCCTGGGATGGACAGATAAGGGACAGGCTGGTAAACCAATGATTGCCACTGTGCAGATCTGTAGGCGGTGCCGGCTAAGCCCAGAGGAGGAGAGGGAACTTTGTCGACCCTCGAGCTTAAACCTGAAGGAGTCGATTTGCCAAGTGAATGAGCAAAGGAAGACTGGACTGAACTGCCCTGCAAGCCTCCTGCCCTCCAGACCTGAGGCTGAGTAGATTCATGGCCTTCTGTTGACAACATGGTTGTCAGTCCCCTGGAACAAGAGATCAGCCCTGGCTCCCTATCTCTGCTAGAGCAAACATTGAGAAATGTCGGCCGCAATGACTTCAGTGTTGCACCTGATTGCGTATGCCACAGAATAGATCTATTCTCATTTCACCCAGGAGCGGTCTGTTGCTCATTTTAGGAAGGAATGTCCTTCATGAAAACATATCACTATCAGGACACTGGTTTGGAGTAGTTTTGCCATTACGACGAGTCTTGTGCATGGGGTACATTCGCAAGGAGCATGGGACAGAACCGAATTAGAGGGCACAGAAAGGTTAAGGAACTCGCCCAAGATCACACAGCTACTAAATGGCAGAGTCAAAACTCAGGCCAAGGCATCTGCACTCTTATCCATCAGGCTACCTCATAACCCCTAAAACATCCTACCTTATGTTGATGGGACTTAAGGGGTAGTTAATAAAGCAACGAAAATCTTTTGTGACCAAAGGGACCCCCTGGTTAACTGGGCCATTTTGTTTTCTGCCCTACATTATCTCAAGTGGCAGAGAGAAGGCAGAGCCAACCTGCTCTGGTTGGCTTCTGTTCTGTTGACACTTATTGAGTGTCCTTGACATGACAAGCACGGTGGCAGATGCCTGGGATGGACAGATAAGGGACAGGCTGGTAAACCAATGATTGCCACTGTGCAGATCTGTAGGCGGTGCCGGCTAAGCCCAGAGGAGGAGAGGGAACTTTGTCGACCCTCGAGCTTAAACTTGAAGGAGTCGATTTGCCAAGTGAATGAGCAAAGGAAGACTGGACTGAACTGCCCTGCAAGCCTCCTGCCCTCCAGACCTGAGGCTGAGTAGATTCATGGCCTTCTGTTGACAACATGGTTGTCAGTCCCCTGGAACAAGAGATCAGCCCTGGCTCCCTATCTCTGCTAGAGCAAACATTGAGAAATGTCGGCCGCAATGACTTCAGTGTTGCACCTGATTGCGTATGCCACAGAATAGATCTATTCTCCAACCCCCACCCTCCAACCCCGCTTCCCACCCCAAATGAGAATCAGGAGGCCAAGGCAGAGCTGAATCCTGGTAAATGGGAGTGGGAAATAACTAAGGACCATCCGCAGATACAGAGAGAGAGGGAAGAACCCAAAAAGAGTGGCTGGAGATTAAGCCTGCCAAGTTCCCTGCATACGTTGGAAAGGGCACCGGGCATGTGGAGATGGTGACGGAATATTGCCTGACATCAGCCCAATAATCAGTCACTACAAGGCCAGCGAATGCCAGCTGTTCTAGGGTCTCCCGGGAACCCTGTCTCTTTTCTTTAAAACAAACAAACAAACAAACAAAAAACAGCAAATAATAGTTATAACTATATACCCAGGTACTTATATCAGTTTTTTTCCCAAGAGATTTAATATATATGATCAATCTAGCAAAGTAAACAATACATTTGCTCATAAAACTTACTAATTTTAGCCCTAACCCAGTTTGGCTCTGTAGATAGAGTGTCGGCTTGCGGACTAAAGAGTCTCTCTCAGGTTCGATTCCAGTCAAGGGCACATGCCTGGGTTGGCGGCTTGATCGATGATTCTCTCTCATCATTGATGTTTCTCTCTCTCTCTCCCTCTCTCTTCCTCTCTAAAACCAAAAAATATATATTTTAAAAAACTTATTAATTTGTACAGCTCTATTGATTTCTCAACTATCACTAAGTTCCCACTTAGATGTCAGTGAGCCCTAACATTAAAATTATTAACTACAATGCTTCTGTGTCTTGTAAATATTTGACCAATGTATTCCTGGCTTGTGTTTTACCAAAGTATGAACTCTGGGAAAGTGTATGTATTTCTGTGTCTTTTCTTTTCTTTTTTCTTCTTCTTGTTCATAGAAACATTTCTTACATTGATACCCCGAGTGCTACATTACACTGGACATACAGGTTCATTGAAACAAAATCTCACTCTTATGTCCAGCAAACATTTGTGTGTCTTCTATTTGCAAGGTGTGCTGTCTTTACAGCGACCTGCACAGGAGCTGAATTCTTACACTAGTTTTGGGTTCCCTGCATTATCTTCCCGAAAGACCAACATATTTGTGCATTTCTGAGGGCAGGGGCCATGTTTGTTTAACTGACTTTACACAGTGCTAGTTCCACGCACAAGGGCATACATAAACAACCCAATGCAATCCAGAGGTGGGTGCTTATTTCCAAGAGGAGGTTAAAATATGGCACCTTTACACATCTCAGTTTTTTTTTGTTGTTTGTTTTTTTTTTGACACACACCAGAGTTTTATTTTCTGTGCTAATGCATGCATAATATAATACATTTCACCTTCCAGAGGTTTTTAAACATTCCAGTACCAATTATTTCTTCCCAAAGTAGTCTCTAATTATTTATGTATCTTGTTTCTTCATGCTTTTGAACAAATACACTCTACAAAAAAAAATCTCCTGCGGGATTCTTGATGAAATAGACAGCAATGAAGGTAAACCTCCATTTGTGGTTTTGCAAATCATTATGTATCCCTAATGCCTGGGCAGCAGATGAATTGAAGGTAAAATTTAGGTCACATTTAATTTAACCTGCATTGTGCTGGATGCCAGCCCTTACTTACCCTCAGCGAAGTTCTGGTCCGGAACTCCAGCGAAGTTCTGGCTAGGATCTGGTTAGGATCTGATCCACATCTCAGTTTTTTAAAACTCATAAAACAAAGGTGATTTACAAGTGCCAAATAAATCAGACCAAAAATACACCCCAGCTCAAGCGACAATTTGGGCAAGCACGTGTACTCTGATGTTTTTAGCACTGAGCGCCAGTTCTCGACTGGGTCTGATGTAGGCAGAGTGGGGAGAAGATTCCAGCACGGCAGTAGAGGTCCTCTTCCAACTGCCCTTCTGTGTGGATCTTTAAGTCATTCGATCAAGACTTTCCCCTCTAGACCTAACCGGTTTGGCTCAGTGGAGAGAGCGTCGGCCTGCGGACTGAAAGGTCCCAGGTTCGATTCCGGTCAAGGGCATATACCTTGGTTGCAGGCACATCCCCAGTAGGAGGTGTGCAGGAGGCAGCTGATTGATGTTTCTCTCTCATCGATGTTTCTAACTCTCTATCCCTCTCCCTTCTTCTCTGTAAAAAAAATCAATAAAATATATTTTTTAAAAAAAGACTTTCCCCTCTTTTAAATAAAAATAGGTTTTTTTCAAGCTTATATTTTCCCTCCTGGCAAAATATGGGAGGGTAAAGTGATACAAAAGAAAATAAAAACGACAGCTAACACTTACATAGAACTTACTATACATCAGTCCTAATTCTAGATGTTTTACATACCTGAAGTCATTCAATTCTTACAACCACCCTATGAGGTCAGTTCTATTACACTCATTTTCAATGTGGGGAAACTTCACTTCATTGAAGGAAACGTGGGTCCAGAAAGGTTAACTTTTCTCAAGTTCACAAGTCTACCAGGTGATGGATCTGGGGTCCAAACTGTGAGAAATGCTCACCTGTTCGAATTCAAATAATGCACTCAGAGACAGGAGTATGGCGAAAACGAGACTTATAACATGTTCTGGAGAGCGGGTGTTTGTCTGGTTGTTCAGGCACACCTGCGGCAGCAAACACAGCTTATTTATTCAGTTCCTCACAGGCTGAGTACTAGGGAGTCACCTGTCTCCTCCAACGTCACCTAGGTTTTGCTGTCTCCCATTGGGCCATTTAAAAAAAAATGGTGGGCAAAGGACAAGAGAAAATAAAAATGACAGCTAACACTTACATAGAACTTACTATACATCATATACATACTTACTATATATGTCCTCTTCTCCAAAGAGGACATACAGATGGCCAAGAGACATATGAAAAAATTCTCAAAGTCACTGATCATCAGAGAGATGCAAATTAAAACAACAATGAAGTATCACCTCACACCTATCAGAATGGCTACCATCAACAAATCAACAAATGACAAGTGCTGGCGAGGATGTGGAGAAAAGGGAACCCTAGTACACTGCTGGTGGGAATGCAGACTGGTGCAGCCATTTTGGAAAACAGTGTGGAGTTTCCTCAAAAAATTAAATATGGAACTGCCTCTTGACCCAGTGATCCCACTTCTAGAAATATATCCTAAGAAACCTGAAACACCAATCAGAAAGAATGTATGCACCCCTATGTTCATAGAAGCACAATTTACAGTAGCTAAGATCTGGAAACAGCCCAAGTGCCTATCAGTAGATAAGTGGATAAAAAAGCTGTGGTGCATTTATACCATGGAATACTCTGCAGCAATAAAAAAGAAGAATCTCTTACTCTTTGAGACAGCATCAGGCCCACAGACTTTCACAGTCAGCACTCTCTAGGGGCTCAATTAAAATGCAAGACACTGGGGGAGTAGGGGAGGCCAGGGGAATGTTAAGGGGGGGGGGAGGAGACATATGTAATACTTTCAACAATAAAGAATCATAAAAATAAATACATAAATAAATAAAATAATGTGCAAAACTACAATAAAATAAAATAAACATGAGCTGAGGCCTTTTCTAGTTGCCTCCACCTCCCCCTGTCTAGCTGAGGCAGTCGCCTCAGGGGTTTCTACCATGATGCCAGCCCACATCCACAGTTCTTTGTTCCTACATCCTCTTCCCTCCTCCCTACATTCTGTTTGCCCTGGGGAAATTCAGCAACCAATTCCATCAAAAGCAGACTATGCTGGAGATGGATCACAGGCCCATTTCCTACACAAAACCAGAGAGACTGGCTCCCAGACCTACCTTAATCACAAATATATAACCAGAAAGAAACTTCTCAAGGGTTTGCCAGTCACTTTTATCGCTATCATGAGTGCTTTTGACCAGGTACTTAGTAAGTGGTACAGTAACCCTCAAATTTCTTCAATTTCTTTTGCCATAGCAAAACCACAGACTGAAAAAGGAAACAGCAACAAAAATTCCAAATTATTTTTAATTTTAATTTTTTGATTTGAGAGAGAGAGAGATCAATTTGTTGTTACATTTATTTGCGCATTCATTGGTTGCTTCTTCTATGTGCCCTGACCGGGGATCAAACCCGAAACCTTAGTGCATTGGGATGATGCTCTAACCAACTGAGCTATCCAGCCAGGGCAAAAAAATCCAAAATATTTAAAACTTACTTTAAGTTATTGGATTGTTGGTGTATATGTAATGTGCATTTTGGTAACATGATAGCTGCGAATGGAAAATCCAGGAAGCTTGGGGACTTCTGATAATGCTTAAGCTATTTCTTTAGCTCGAGTTTATTTGTTCACCTACTGAAGGACATCTTGTTTGCTTCCAAGTTTTGGCAATGATGAATAACCATCAAGTAGGTTCTGATGTGGACATAAGTTTTCAACTTCTTTGGGGAGCGCTATTGCTGGATCCGATGGTAAGATGATGTTGACCTTGGAAGAAACTGCCCAACTGTCTTCCAAAGCAGTTATATCATTTTGCATTCCCACTGAGTCGGGTAGTTTTCCTGAGCAGGATGCAAGGGTGATTTCCTTTCCCAGGTTCTTGTCCAGATGGATTCGAAGAATGAAGCCACCGACAAAAGGTGGTAGACGAAAAGGGTGGAAATTTATTGGCAGCAAATACAGACTCCCAAGTAGGGTGGGGGTCTCAAGGGGATAACCCACCACGCTCTTTTTTGCTAAGGTTTATAAAGGCTGCAGTTCTTCGTCTCTTGATGCTCCCTTCTTATTGGTCACTATATCAGCTTCAAAGCCCAAAACCCACCTGGTGCGCCCCGCTCTCTCCCCCCCTTCAGTGGTAGAATTCTCTATCTCCTGTGAAAATCTGTTTTCCTCTGTCTCCCATTTGTCCGCATTTCTCTATCTTCTGTGAAAGATTGTTTCCTTTTTCTCCCCATACCCTGCGGCTTTTCCTTTTCTTCTGTAGATGGATGTCTTCCTCTCCCCTTATCCTGTGGCACCTTTCTTTTCCCTCTGTGAATGTATGCGTTTTGGCAGCTCCAAGCCCTCACCTATGCAGTCCTCCCCCCCGTGGACCCTCTTTTTTACTAAATCTCCCTAAACCTGCCTATTTTTCTGCTAAAACTCCTTTCACCACCATTGATGAATGAGATTCCTGTTTCTCCACATCCTCACCCGGCGGCGTAATTCAAGCCCTAACAAGGAGCAAACAGCAGTACTGGTGTGACAAAATAAAAAGAGGTCATGGAATTTGGGTTCCAGTCTTAGTCTGTTGACGATGTGTGGCTGATCCTGAGCAAACTGGGCCCGTTTCGAGTTCCTACAAATACCAAAGTTTCTCTCCTAGTCCTACTGTTCTCACAATAGCACTGCTATGAGACCTAAAACCAAGTTTTAAGTTAGATTTTGGGTTTTAAACAAGCCATCAACGCAAAAGAGAGAGCTTTTGAGAGAACTGTAGTCTGAAGAGGCCCAGCACAGAAGGTGCAGGGTCCCTGGGGCTGGCTTGTTAGAAGGGTTGTCCTTCACATATAGAGTCACAGGACCATTGTTGTTGGGAAACGATCATTCCCAACCTTTTTGGAGTTGCAACATACATGTTGTGGTTGTTTATTTGATTTTGTGACACTACCCATTACCCTCCATCTCCCTACAGCCTCCCTCTCCCCCAGCCCCAGCACAGAGGAACTGGCAAATATGGGCTTACTTTTAAAAATTAATTAGTTCTTGCAAATGTCATCATATCCTAAGATAATCCTATCCCCTCTGTCAAGATTGTAAACAAAAGAAGATGGCCCCTGGGCACAGGAATGGATGCAGGAGAGAATATTTGGGACCAAGAGACCATTTTTAGGAAATTATAACTTATTATCTTTAATACCACCTTATACTATTTTTTTTAACCCTCAGCTGAAGATGTTTTCCCACTGATTTTTAGAGAGAGTGGAAGAGAGAGGGCAAGACAGAGAGAAATATCGATATGAGAGAAACATCGATTGGTTGCCTCCTGCTCACACTCAACCAGGGCCCCAGGCAGGGGAGGAGCCTGCAACCAAGGTCCGTACCTTTGACTGTAATCAAACTTGGGACCCTTCAGTCTGCAGGCTGACACTCTATTCACTGAGCCAAACCAGCTAGGGCCCATCTTATACTATTTTAAAGCACTTTCACAATAGCAAGTATATAGGATCGGATGTCAACATTACTGGAAAAAAATAAAGCGTTAACATTATTTGGAATAAGGAATGGTAGGTTTATGGGTGATTTTTGTTTCTTCTCTACACTTTTCTCTATTTTCAAATAGTTCTACTATAAGTACTGCTAATAATCCAAAATAATAGCAATAACTTAGTACTTATAGTACTACTATAAGTAAGTACTGCTAATAATCCAAAATAATAGCAATAACTTTAAAAGATGAAGAAGTTTATTCCTCTATTCAACATGTGTTTCCTGAGCACTTACTACATGCCAGGCACTGTCTTAACCGTACAACAGCAGGTCCCGGGAAGCTTCCATGGTGGGGAAGGGTAATGTTATGAGGCACAGATCATTTGTCCCTCTGTGGAAAAGTGTACTTTGAGCAGATTTTGGGGATAGGTGATATGGGGGGAGAGACTGTGGCCCGCTGGGGGCAACATGTGACCCAAAGAGGGAAACAATGTGGCATGGAGAGGTTCGAAGGTAGTGAGCGGCACGCTTCATCTGTGTTTAGGTTTTACTGGATCTGGCTCTTGTCGTCAGAACGCCACTCTCTCTGATCCAAGGCCACCTCCTATTCGTAACCACCCTCACTGGAACATTGTGAAACCTGAGTTGGGAATCACCCCACACCTGGTACTGGTCAACATGGGGCTGAGAACAGCACAGGACATACTGAGGACAACAGTGTGAGGCAAGTGCATGGGCCCATGCTCCCTACTAGGTTTGGAGCCCGCAACCTGGGCATGTGTCCTGACCGGGAGTTGAACTGGTTCTTGGTCCATGGGGTGATGCTCAATCTACTGAGCCACACCAGCTGGGCCAAATGTCCCCTTTTTATAAGGACACTAGAGGTCCGGTGCACAAAATTCATGCATTCTGGGGTGGGGGGTCCCTCAGCCCGGCCTGCGCCCTCTCGCAGTCCGGGAGCCCTTGGGGGATGTCCAACTGACATCTTAGACCTGTGGGGAGCAGGCCTAAGCCAGCAGTCGGACATCCTTAGCACTGCCTCGGAGGTGGGAGAGGCTCCTGCCACTGCCGCTGAGCTCGCCAGCCGTGAGCCCGACTCAGGGCTTATATGGCTGAGTGGTGCTCCCCCTGTGGGAGCACACTGACCACCAGCAGGCAGCTCCTGCCATGAGTGTCTGCTCTTTGGTGGTCAATGCGCATCATAGTAACTGGTCGTTCTGCCATCGGTCAATTTGCATATTAGCCTTTTATTCTATAGGATGCTTTTATAGACTTTTTCTAAAACCAGAGATTGCTGTGCAAAAGTCTCCACAATCTGGAGAAATTCTTAAGGATACCACACATCAAAAGATGAGTGAGAATAACCATTTGGGATAACCAGTCTCCTAGATGGCCCAATGATCCTTGCCATCTGTATTCAAGCCTCTGCATGGTCCTTAATAAGGGCCTATTTGTGCAAGCAATAGAATACTGCGATGATACCATGTGACCTCCAAAGCAAAGGTCAAAAAAGGCATTGCAACTTCCAACTTGGACTCTTGGATCTCTTGCTCTGGGAAAAGCCAGCTGCCATGTTGTAAGTACACCAAACAGCTGTGTGGAGAGCTGCCCGTGAAGAGAAAGTAAGACCTCTTGACAACTTGCCCACCATATGCGTGAATGGCCTTTGGAGCAGATACATCCTCCAGCCCCATTAAAGCCTAGCAGACTGCAGTCTCTGCCAAACTCTTGGCTGCAACCTTGGGGGAGACCCCCTAACCAGCCAGCCCACCCACTCCTGAACTTCAGACCCACAGTGTAGTAAACAGAATACTGCCCCCCGCCCCAAAGATATCCACATCCTACTCCCTGGAACTTGTGAATACGTTACCTTACATGGCAAAGGGTGGCTCTGCAGATATAATTGGGGATTTTAAGATAAGGAAATTATCTGAATTATCTGTGTGGGCCCAGTCCCTTGGGCCTGAACTCTAAACTTCCTGGGCTCTAAAGCTTTGCAACCTTTGGAAATGGTGCATAATGTCAGACACATAATTCTTAATTATGCAAGTGGACAGCTTACACCAGGGGTCCTCAAACTACGGTCCGCGGGCCACATGCAAATACAAATATTGTATTTGTTCCCGTTTTGTTTTTTTTTACTTCAAAATAAGATATGTGCAGTGTGCATAGGAATTTGTTCATAGTTTTTTTTTAAAACTATAGTCTGGTCCTCCAACGGTCTGAGGGACAGTGAACTGGCCCCCTGTTTAAAAAGTTTGAGGACCCCTGGCTTACACCATGAAGAGTCCCCCCAAGGCTCTGAGGACTGGACCTGCCCTTGACAACTTCTCTTTCCTCTAGAGAAATGGGTGCTGTGGGTGAGGTGTAGAAGCGGTATTGGGGTTTTTTGTGTGTTTTGTTGTTTTGTTTTGCTTTTACAGAGTATTAAAGAGAATTATTCAACACTTGGAAATAAGGCAAAAGATCATTGCAGGTCTTCAAGGTCATATGGAGTATTGACTAACGGCCCCCAACCCCCAAATATTATTGATTCTCTAGAAATAGTGTGTCTTTGTTTGACTTATTAATCGAGTTCAGGCTCTGAAAAGTTGGATGCTCTTTTAGATTGGTCAACTGCAAATGCTTTTTGTAAAGATGAAAAAGATTTCTTATCTAGTAGAAATAGAAACTTCAGAGTTTATAGTTTATTGCTTGTAGGTTTGATGACCAGAACTGTTCCCATTTGCCCAGGACTGAGAGGTTACCTAGGACATAGGACTTTTAAGGCTAAAACCAGGACTATTGTGGGCGACTGGTCACCCTACCTGCAAGAATTAAGCCAGTTTTAGAACTGACTTGGTAATCTTCTTTCAACATTCTTTCATTGGCCAGAAATACTTTGGTCTTTCTCATATGCCTCTAAACCAATTTCCTTTCTTTTTATCTTTCTTTCTTATTTTTTTTATATATAAGAGTTCATTTATTTATTATTTATTTATTTAATTGAATTAATTGGAGTGACATTGGTTACTAAAATTATATAGATTTCAGGTGTCCAATTCTATAATACATCATCTGTATATTATATTATGTGTTCAGAATGGCTACCATCAATAAATCAACAAAGAAGTGTTGTCAAGAATGTGGAGAAAAGGGAACCCTCGTGCACTGCAGGTGGGAATGCAGTTGGTGCAGCCACTGTGGAAAACAGTATGAAGCTACTTCAAAAATTAAAAATGGAACTGCCTTATGACCCAGAGATTTCACTTCTGGGAATATATCGGAAGAAACCTGAAACACTGATTCAAAAGAATATATGCACCCCTATGTTGTTCATTGCAGCATTATTTACAATAGCAAGATCTGGAAGCAGCCCAAGTGCCCATCAGTAGATGAGTGGATAAAAAAGCTGTAGTACATTTACACAATGGAATACTACATGGCCATGAAAAAGAAGATGCTCTTACCTTTTGCAACAGCATGGATGGACCTGGACAGCATTATGCCAAGTGAAATAAGCCAGTCAGGGAAAGACAAGTACCATATGATTTCACTTACATGTGAACCAGTTTTCTTTCACCACGGTTCTGTCATAATGAGCTAAACAATCTTTGACACAGACTCATTTTACATTTCTCTGACTCATCTTTGTAACTCTTTTACTAGTGAATGAGTGCTTTGACAAGAGAAGGGGTTTCTCTGGTGAGGAGAGTAGCAGGGAGATGCTTCCCAGAGAGCAAGCCCTGGGGATCCATACTGGAGAAGCTGTTTCTACTTTTCATCCCCTTACTAGATCCCCGTCTGCTGGAGCGCTTTCATCTCTTCTAGAAAAATAGCCTCCCTTCCTCCTAGCAATGGCCCCGTCTCCTACTCTTCTCACCCAAGAGTGAAATCTGATTTCTTCCTAGGAACTCCATGATCCAGCCAAGTTCACTAACGCTACTCAAATACAACGAACACTCTGTTGAATTTACTTATCTTTCTAACAAAATAATGTTTACAACTATAAATACCTGACCTTCATTGAGTACCAGCCATTCTTTGAGTATTTGTCTTTCCTTGAGCATTTGATATTTAGTAACCATGCTCTTGCCCACTTGGCACTACTTACTGATCACTTGCTCCTTCTTGTTTATGGAACTACTAGAGGCCCAGTGCATGAAATTCATGCAGGGGGAGGAGGGTGTCTCCTCAGCCCAGTCTGCACCCTCTCCAATCTGGGACCCCTCAGGATCGGGCCTAAACCGGCAGTCGGATATCCCTCTCACAATCCGGGATCGCTGGCTCCTAACTGATCACCTGCCTGCCTGCCTGGTTGCCCCTAACTACCTCCCCTGCCAGCCTGATCACCCCTAACCACCTCTGCTTGCTGGCCTGATTGCCCCTAACTGCTCCCCCTGCTGGCCTGGTCACCCCCAACTGCCCCCCTTGCTGGCCTGGTCACCCCACACAGTCTGCTGTCCAGTCATTTGGTCGTCCCTCACTAACCCCCCAGCCGGCCTGGTCGCCCCACACAGCCTGCTTGTTCAGTCGTCCATTCGGTCGTTTAGATCGTGCAGGTCCCTGGCTTTTTATATATTAGGATATTTCCTTAAGATTGCTCAAATCCTTTTCCTCTTCATTCCTAATGCCAAGGCCTTGGCTTGGACCAGCTCTCCTTCCAAACATCCTCAGATGTTATTTCCATAATGAATCTGACTGAGGTGCTTTTCTGGTTAAAAGTCATCCCTGGTGGCACTGCATGGCCTGTAGTCACAAACCTACTATGGACACCAACACACAATATTCCTTTATAAATTGTATCTGTGTACCCATTACCAATATATTGCTTCCATTATAAATCAAATACAGAAAAAGAAATTCACAAAGAGATAACATTTACAAATTAAATAGCTCTATTTTACCCCCTACACGGCAGGGAGGTTGCGTGTACTTCCTTGGAGACCGCAGATCCACAGCAGTAAGTTCAAGTTTGTATGGCTGACTTTCAAGGCTTCTTATGATCTGGCCCCTGCCTACCTCTTCTGTCTCTTTTCCCTTTACTCTCTCCCTTGCTCCTAGTGTTATGGTCCAAAATGGAAGGATTTGAACTTGAAGCTCCCAAACCTGCCTACCTTCTCTTTGCTGCCCTCTTTGTTTAGCGTGCTGCTCCCTAACTTGGCTCCCCCAACCCCAAGATCCTCTGCCTCATTTTTTCCTCAAAGCTATTCTCAAGCACTCCTTCCTCTGGGAAGCTGTGTTCAAGTTACTTCCACCTCCATGTCCCATCTACACACCAAGCACATCTTTTTTCTTAGCAATAATCCACAACATCTACCTCTCTGCCTCTCTTGTTAAACTGTGAGCTCTCTAAGGGCCTGTCTTATTCACTTAGGCATTCACAGTCCCTGATAAATCATAACAATGACAATAAAAACAGCCAATATTTTTATGATACTAATATCTGCCAGCCACTGCTTCAAGTGCTTACACATATTTACACTATTTAATCCTATGATGGGTACAGTTACCCCTATTTTGCATATGAAAACCCTTGGGCACAGAGAGGTTGAGTAACTTCCCAAGGTCACTTAGGAAGCATGCGCAGTTCAGGAAATAATGAACTGAGCTGCTGCTCTCTATCACCCCAGGGATGAGGCTCAGATGGGCAAGAAAGTGCTAAGGCTCAGGAAGCGAGGCTTTGTGTGAGTCGCCCCAGCCTGAGCCTACACTGCCACCTACTGGCCAGTTCTGCCCTGCTGCAGGCTTAACTGCATCAAAAGTCCCCTCTGCCACCTGAGCGAGAGTCAGAAGGTCACGTGGGGAATATGCAGGCATTGCCCCTTGATCCACACACCCGAAGGACCACCTCCCCGACAGGGATGGCTCAGTGAAAGCCCTCAGAGTCAAACAGCATTGGGAAAGTAAACCCTCTGTCCCCAAATGCCACAGAAGGTACCCCAACCGACAGAAATGTTTACTTTTAAAGAAAAACACTTAACTAAGCATTTAGCTTATTCTTGCATTGGGCTCTCCTTTAGGAGGGAACATTGAATGGTACTTATATTAACAGATTGGTTCTCAAACGGGGTGCCTCATGGAACTATTGAAAAACACAGATGCCCAATCTCCGTTCCAAGCAGTCAGACCCACAAGTGGGTATCCTTTCTTCTTGGGGTTACTCCCAGGCTACACTTCCCCAAGCCCCAAAGTCTCTAAGACCATTTAGAATCCCACTTTTCCGTTTTAAGCAAAGGCCATGTCTTTCCATTTGGGCTTTAGTAGAAAACTATGCTATTTTACAACGGTGTAAATTACAGGTAATTAAGAGCAATGCAAAAAAAAAAAAAAAGGTCCTTGTTTGTAGACATACAGAGCTGATCCTGTCTGGTAGAGGTTCGATGGATGCTGCTTTCCCCCTTTGGAAGAAATCAGTTCCGCCTCCTTTGTACATTCATCTCGTTATTCCTGATCTACAATGGGACTGTCCTTAAGATTCTCTCCTGAACCTGTTGTAACACCTGCCTGATTCTCTCCGGAACTTTTGAGTTTAAAGAAATCTTTAGTATGTGTTCGTGATTTTACCTTTTTTGGAAAATGACCTTGGATGCACCTTGGCAAATATTTTCCTTTTCTCGACTCTTGGGCCACCTGCCATTTGCGTGTGCTCTTTGTTTTGGTGGAACACTGGGCGTTTCCTGTGACCTCCCACAGATGCATCATGTCTGTCCAAGGGCTCCTGGAAGAACAGTGGAACAACCGAAAAATGTTGTGGTTATTTTGTTGTTGTTAATCTTCACTTGAGGGTATTTTTTTTCATTGATTTTTGTTTGTTTGTTTTTAGAGAGAGGGTTAGGAGGAAGGGAAGGGCAAAGAGGAAGAAAGAGAGAGAGAAACATCAGTGTGAGAGAGACACATTGATTGATTGCCTCCTGCACACACCCTGACTGGGCTGGGAATTGAACCCTCAACCCTTTGGTACACAGGCCAATGCTCTAACTACTGACCACCATCAGCCAGAGCCAAAAAACATTATATTATTAACTAAGGCAAAAGAGAGGTTAGGCCATTGGCTCCTAACCTTCTCATCCACAAAAACTAAAGTAAAAGAACAGAAACTGAAATTAAATAAACCCATCAAATTTTCACTGGGCTCTAACTCACAACTTCCTTATAGATTTGTTTAATTGCTCCTTCCTTACTCGTGTAAATTGACTTACTAAAAATGACAAATATTAGTCCATGGCCAGTATGGCTCAGTTGGTTAGAACATCATCCCATGCACTGAAGGGTCACAGGTTCAATTTCCAGTCAGGATACATACGGGAGGCCAATGGGTCGATGTTTTCCTTTCTCTTTCTCTCTTCCTTCTCTCTCTCTCTCTCTCTCTCTCTCTCTCTCTCTCTCTCTCTCCCTCTCTCTCTCTCGCCCCCCCTCTACTCTCTAGAATCAATGAAAACATATCCTCTGGTGAGTATTTTTTAAAAAATTACATATATTATGCCTGACCAGCATGGCTCAGTGGTTGAGCATCGACCTATGAACCAGGAGGTCATGGTTCAATCCCCAGTCGGGGCACATGCCCCAATTGTGGGCTCAATCCCCAGTAGAGGGCGTGCAGGAGGCAGCTGATCAATGATTCTCTCTTATCATTGATGTTTCTATCTCCCTCTCCCCCTCTCCCTTCCTCTCTGAAATAATCGGGGGGGGGGGGGGGGGACTTAAGACCCACAGAGTCCCAGTGATGTCAAAGAACAGGTGTGAGTGGAATGCAGGCAGTGGTGTGCAGGAACCAGCTCACACCAGCTAATGAGAGACATCATCCAAGCAGAGCAGAAACTGAATGAATAAGCCCTGTGACAAAGACTCCTGATTGTCCCCCGCCAGCCACTCTCCCCCTCACTCTCACAGCATGACCCCCCTCCAGTTTTTAGCTGGGTACATGGCTACACTTCCCAGCTTCCTGTGCAGTTACCCATGGTCCTGTGACTATCTTCTGGCCAGCATAATGTGAGCAGAAGCTATGTCCACAACTTGTGGGTCTCACTCTTAAAGGAATAGGGAAAGTCATTCCTGGCCCCCACTTCTTCCCTTCCTGTGGGCTGGGACGTAGACACAGCGGCCAGGCATCTTAGACCTCGCCCATGAGGGCGACACCTGAAGGGTGGCAGAACAACCTAGAAGGAACTTAGACTTGCAAGAACTTCACAGAGCAGAGCCACCAGTTCAACCCCGACTCTTCCAAGAGAGAAATAAACTTTCTATCCTGGTTGTTTAAGTTACTGCTGTGTTGGGTGTCTAGCCCATCCAGCCCATCTTATAACCCACCTACGACAAACCTCAAAGGAGTAGGGGGTGGCTCCGAATATGGAAGTGAACAGACCATTCCCAAGTGGGGCTCAGGAGCGAGCATTCTCCACTTGAGGGAGCATCATGGGAAGTGGGATCTTCAGGGAAGAGGCAGATCAGGCCAGGAGGCAAAGCAGTTCAGGCACAAGCTGAAGCCACAAAAATCGATGTGCACATCAGGGTATGTCTCCTGATGTCAAAAGCACACGAGAGGCAGCTTGAAGGGACTCCTACTGGCCAAATTTGGGTAATTTTTAAGGATAGAAAAATTTACTTGCACTAACCGGTTTGGCTCAGTGGATAGAGCATAGGCCTGCGGACTGAAGGGTCCCGGGTTCGATTCCGGTCAGGGGCGTGTACCTTGGTTGCAGGTACATCCCCAGTGGGGGGGGGGGCAGGAGGCAGCTGATTGGTGTTTCTCTCTCTTCGATGTTTCTGGCTCTCTATCTCTCTCCCTTCCTCGCTGTAAAAAATCAATAAAATATATTTTTAAAATTACTGGATAATTGAGACAGTAGGGGAAATTTGAATATGGGGTGTATTCTTGATAATAATATTATATCGATGCTAAATTTCTGGACTGTGATTTTGCAGTGTGGTTATTTAGGAGAACACTGACCTTTGGAGATACATGTGGAAGTATTTACATGTAGAACCTAAACTCAAATGTTTCATTAAAAAAAGTTTATAGCTATTGATAGAAGAAATGCGTCAAAATGATATTAATTAATGTAGGAAGGTAAAAATGTAAAACCAAAACAAATACAACAAAAAGGTGAGCTGGTACGGGAGGTTGTTTATTCAAAAAGAGGGTTCCAGGGGGCCCAGGGTCTGAGAGAGGAAGGGCTCTGCCACTTTACAAACCACCCTGTGTCTGCTTTTTCACCGGTCAAATTCGCATTAAAAAAAGTTTATAGCTATTGATAGAAGAAATGTGTCAAAATGACATTAATTAATGTAGGAAGGTAAAAATGTAAAACCAAAACAAATACAACAAAAAGGTGAGCTGGTACGGGAGGTTGTTTATTCAAAAAGAGGGTTCCAGGGGGCCCAGGGTCTGAGAGAGGAAGGGCTCTGCCACTTTACAAACCACCCTGTGTCTGCTTTTTCACCGGGGGGTCCTCAGTCCCCATTGCTGCCCCAGGCTCAGAACAGAGCTTTGCTCTAATAAATACCTGTGGAAGGTCCTGCAATTGGGCCCCATCCCCTCCACCCTGGAAAGAAAGGCTGATGGAACTCATAGCAGCGATTCAGTGGGATGTGCAGACAAGCCTGGTGACCCAACCCTCCTGGGTTTCCTCCTTCCTCACTCCTCACTCCTTAATCCTCGGGCATTTTAGCTCTGAAGTTAGATTTCCCTGTGGTTCTGCCCAAGGCCTTCTCCTGTCTCCCTCCCTCCCTCCTTAGGTGAGCCCCTTCACTCCCAAGGAGTATCTCCAGCCCCCTAACCCCCACCCCCACCACACACACACACACACACACACACACACACTCCAGACTCAGTCATATATGCTATTGCAACTGGACATCTACACTGGGATGAATTACAGCCACCTGAAGTCTCACATGTCCAAAATGGAACTCTCCAACTTCCCCCAGACCTGGTCCTCTTCAGTATTCCCACCTCAGTAAAGTGCACCCCTTACCTCCCCTCACTTCCTCACATCCAACCCATCTTGTAAGTTCTTCCTCCAGATGATAACCTGGACCGTCTCACCATTGCCCCTCACCTGACTGCTCCAGTAGCTCCCTAACTCTTCTCTCTCCTTGACCTTTGGCCCCCTGGTGTCCATCCTCCTCACAGAAGCCAGAGTAATCTTTTAAAACGTGTATCAGAGCAAGAAAAGAACTCCTTCTCTTGAGATTAAAATGCACCGTGGAGCCCTGGCTGGTTTGGCTCAGTGGATAGAGCGTCAGCCTGTGGACTGAAGGGTCCCGGGTTCGATTTCGGTTAGGGGCACATGCCTGGGTTAAGGGTTTGATCCCCAATGGGGGACGTGCAGGAGGCAGCCAATCAATGATTTTTCTCTCATCACTGATGTTTCTATCTCTCTTTCCCTCTCCCTTCCTCTCTGAAATCAATGAAGATATATATATATTTTTAAATGCACCATGGATATCCTATACCATCTGCCTGCCCCACCTCCCAGCCGCATCTCATCTCCTCACTCTGCTCACAGCAACCTTCTTGTCCAGCTCTCTGCATTACCCGGCTTCTCTTTTTCTGGAACATTCTCTCAACTATCTCCAAGGCTTCCTCTTTCTCATCTCAACTCCAACGTCCCCTTCCCAGATCTATATAAAGAAACCTGCCCTCCCCCTTAAATTTTAGACATTGTCTTCTTTGTTTATTGCCAGTTCTCTCCCTACCTCCCATCCCCCCACCCCACCTCCACCCCGTTCCCTAAGACCTGAAGCACCACACAGGTGGAGTTCACTGTGTCTCCAGTGTCTGTTAGGCCACTAGGTGCTCACAGTTGTTTGTTGAAAGAATTAATTTAAAGCCCTGGCTGGTGTTTTCCAGTGGTTAGAGCATCAACCCACAGACCAAAGGGTCTCAGGTTCAACCTGCCCGTACTGGAGCAACCAATCCATGTGACTCTCACATTTATGGTTCTCTCTCTCTCTCTCTCTCTCCCCCACTCCTCCCTCCCTTTCACTCTCTCTAAAAATCAATGGAAAAAATATCCTTGAGTGAGGGTTAAAAAAAAATTCCTTTCTGTTTATATCAACCAGACCTGGTTTCGGTTGCTGTGTGGTTCATTTTTAAAAAAATGTTTTTTTTAAAATTGATTTCGGAGAGGAAGGGAGAGGTAGAGAGAGATGGAAACATCCATGATGAGAGCGAATAACTGATTGGCTGCCTTCTGCACATCAGGGATGGAGTACGGATCCCGGACACGTGGCCTGGACCATTATCAAGGGACCCTTCAGTCCGCAGGCCGAGGCTCTATCCACTGAGCTAAACCAGCCAGGGCTGGTTCGTCATTTTTAAAACATTTGTCAGGGGCTACTGCATTATAGAAACTGGCCTCCAGCTCCCCTACAGCACCGTTGTCCTAAGGAGAGCAGGAGAGGGAGAGAGAGGTGCAGTGCAGGCTCGGGCTGGAGGGCGTGCAACCCGGACACATGGCCTGGACCATTATCAAGGGACCCTTCAGTGCCCAGGCCGAGGCTCTATCCACTGAGCCAAACCAGCCAGGGCTGGTTCGTCATTTTTAAAACACTTGTCAGAGGCTATTGCATTAGAGGAACTGGCCTCCAGCACCCCTACAGCACCGTTGTCCTAAGGAGAGCAAGAGAGGGAGAGAGAGGTGCAGTGCAGGCTCGGGCTGGAGGGCGGCTCAGCGGATGCGTGTGAGCGAGCGGTGGGTACAGCTGGGAAAGTAAACCCGAGGTGAGGGGCGCACGGAGAGCTCGCTTCCCGAGGCCGCGCACTTTGTGGGCTCACGGAGGGTACCTCTGGGCTGACGGTCGCCGGCTCCCGGGGTGCACAGCAGAGGGGTCCTCAGGTTCCTCTCCAGGACTC
>NW_005370611.1:488336-488543 GCF_000412655.1 Myotis brandtii
CGGGACCGAGCGGAGGACCGGCGCAGGGAGAAAAGGGGTGGCGAGCGGAGGGACGGGGAGCGGGACCGGGGACGGGACCGAGACCCCCACCAGGACAGACGCAGAGTCGGGGACTATCGCGCTGGGGAGCAAAGAGTTTTGGAAAAACCCCGCCAAAGCCGGACGCGGGACGGCCCCCGGAGGCCCACCTGGGACGCAGCCCCGCCC
>NW_005370611.1:488694-550089 GCF_000412655.1 Myotis brandtii
CGCGCCCGGGCCCCTTGGAAGCCGGTCTAAAGGCAGACAGTGCCATTCCTTTGCGCTCTTACTTGGGCTGGAAGGAAAACCTTATGGAGCCCCCACGCCTTGACCTGAACTCGATTAATAGAGCAGAAACCACCCCTGTTAGCAGGGGCAGAGCCGAGGCACCAGGTTAGGAGATAGAGAGGACTTCAGGGCGGGGAAGGGAAGGGGTGGGAAGGAGGAGATGTAGCTGGAGTTAACCTGAGGCTCCTCCCTGATCCCCCACCACGTGGTCACAGGGCTGCCCCTCGGGGCTTCACACCCTTTTCCTGTTCCAGAACCAGCCTTCCCCAAAGTCCCCGTTTCCTGGAGGCCCAGACCTAGTAAAGTCAGCCCAGTGTTGGGTTAATAGTTTAATGCGTAACCCCTCCCAGGGATATACGTATTTCAAACACAGGCAGCTGGAGGAAGCTACACTTTTAACCAAAGAATGAAATCTACCAGAAACTGCCCATTGAAGGGCAAAGGTCCCCCCCCCCCTTTGTCAGTGAGGTCTTCCTGGGCAGCCCCATTCAGATGCCATGACCTTGTCAGACACCTCCCTCTGTCTGAGCAAACTTTGCCACCCCTGCCCGGTAGAACACTGAGTTCCCACCAAGCCCGTGAGCTGGAAGCAGGGTGATGTGCTGGGAGACTGTGATCTGGGAGAGGGTGGGGATGGAAGGGAGGACAGGAGGGGGTCCTAGACCCCACCGAGCATCCCATCCCAATCCACCGACGCCCAGGATGTGTGCCAGGCCAACAAGGAAGCAGACAGGACCTACGGTGATGACTTCCTTCTGGGTTTTGACACCTGCCCACGTCTCTAAGGGGAGGAGTCAGGCTCCCCTCTGCTGTGGGACTTGTGGGGTTCAGCCCGGTCCCTCCACCTGTTGTGTTCACATAGCGGGAAAGCTGCTCTCCTGAGTTTATGTTACCTTATCTAGAACCAACTAGCCGAACAGTGACAAAAGGTGTGCCCGGATAGAGTCACAGGGACCAGCCATTGTTTCCCTGACTACTAGTAAAGCCACATGGCATTGCGACTGTGTGGCGTGGGAAATGACAGAGCTACGTTTTAGCTTGCCTTACACGTCAGTGCCCCGTCCCCAGCCCGGGCATCAGAGCCGTGTGAAGGCAAACTAGTGTTGAAGTGGCCTGGTCCATGCTGGACTGAGAAGCTTAGGAAGGCGGCTGCCATCTGCCCGGTTAGATGGCGCCCCCAGGCTGACCAACCAGCACCGAAGGCTGGAGATGGTTAGCAGAGGGCATCCAGGGATAAGTAATGGGGGTAGTTAGCAGAGTGGATGCCCTCTGGGGTGGCTGAACCAGAGACTTCCCTGGAGTGTTGAAATACCCCGGCAGATTTTGTTCCTGTTCTGCTCCTTGTTTGATGTCTGGGCCCAGCCTGCGGTGTCCAGAGTTCTAATACTGAACAAGCTATTGAAATCGAGGCCCCCTAATGGCCGTGGTGTATGTTTTTAGTTACAGTGAACCCCCTTCGGGGCTATATCTGCCCTCGAACCCCAGGCCTGGACGGGAGGACGTGGAATACTACCAGTCAGAGGCGGAAGGACTCCTGGAATGCCACAAATGCAGATACTTGTGCACTGGGAGAGGTGAGCCACTGGGGAGGCAGTTTGGCCATTCGCTGTCGCTGGTGGTTCTGGAAGGGTCTCGACTGGTAACGCATAAGTTCAAGCAGAATTGGGTTCCTAGCATTTTCGTTCCCATTCCTGCATGAGGTTCTTGTTTTCTAAAAAAAAAAAAAGAAAGTAGAAATGCCTGAAAGGTGCAGCTAGATTTCCCAAGCCTCTCCTCAAAAGTTCCCCAGGGTCTGCTGAGGCCACATTTGCAGTTTTTAAGCTCCAGGTGAACTGCAGGGTCTACAGGTAGAGCCAGCTCTGAGCTGCCAGCTGTCAGAGAGCTGAGGTAGAGAAGTCACCTGGAGGGAGCAGCTGGGTTGCAGTTCATAAGAGATCTGATGCCCAAACTCCATTGTGGCTTTAAACTTGGCTGAGACTCACAGTAAGAAATGTTATTTTACACTCTGACCAGGTACACACACACACACACACACACACACACACACACATCAAGAAACAATACACGAAGTGCATGAGTAATTTCTATTCTATTCTGTTTCATAAAAACAAACAAACAAAAAACACACTTATTGGCACCCAGAATTTGAAGAAACAGTTAATTAATATCATGTGCCAGCTCCATGTGGTTTCCCAGAGTTCCCATGCCGGCAGCGTCCTGGCCTTGCCAGCAAAGAAGGAAATCTGGTTTGTCAGGGTGATCCCTGATGGCGCACATGACTGGCTGGGAAATTTTCCTAGGCTGTGAATGAGTAAGGGAGGGGAAATTTCTCCGCCCGAGGGAGAGGAGTCATGGACCTTACACCTGAAAATGTATTTTAGGAGGATTACAAGGACATACATGATTATAGGATTAGATGGAACTTTCACTGAGGGGCTCGAGGCAATCCTAGACCAAGAATCCTCACGTCAGTTTACATATGTTGGCACAACCGCATTGCTTTTAATTCTCTCAGCAACTGCTGAAGCTCAGAGAGACACAGTAAGTTGCCCAAAGTCACACAGCTGTTAAACGAAAGAGCTGGACTGGAAACGTAGAGCCTGACGCTCAGGCCTGAAATGGTTTACTTGCAGGGCCTTTCTTCTTTCCTGGATGATATACTAGTAAATAATAGGAATACACCAGGCTGGTTAACAGGTTTCTCCCTAGAAATATGTTTTCTTCTGTGCTTGATTTACCAAGAAGAGAGGGCAGAGCTTAAGGCTCCTGACCAAGCACACCCTGATTTACTACCTTTGATTGCTTCTGGCTATTTGGCTTTGGGCCTAGAGGTTGGGTTTCTGAGTCAAGATTGTGAAAGGATGATTCACCAACAAGAAGCTAACAAACGAGGGCTTATAAAGATCTCTGTGCACGCAGAGGCCCGTAAGAAGTACACAATAAGGTGTTGTGCTGACAGAACCAGCCATTAAACACCAGGAACTGTTCTCCAGCAGGAAATGCATGCCTGGAGAAAGGTCACCCGTCTTAGCGTCCATCTTTTATGATCTCTTTTCCTTGTCGACAAAATCATACCCTCCTTCCTCCAACAAAGTGGCAGAAGTGGGGCGGGGAAGGGGGGCAGCTGTGGCCCCCTGTAGCTTCCAGGGGAGACCCTGAAGTTGAGCTATGAATCACCCTAACTTAAGACATTCCGTGGAACGCTGAGAATGCTGACAGAAAGAGAGAGGCTCCCAATCCACTTTTATGGGCAGAGACTAAAATCATCAGATGCTGAGGATAAAGAGCAAATACAAATGTGGGTAGCAGATCACCAGGAACCCTGTCTGTGTGTAGGTTGTGCTCGCTCATGATTTGGAGGGACAGGTGAGGCGTTACATGTTCCCTGGGAAGAAAGTACATTTCCTGCTCCCCTTCCGGCTCCCCCAATTGGCATTTGGAGCAGCTTCTCCTTCCCTCTCACTTTAGTCCCTTGTGCTCAAATCATCATGGAGATGACCACAGAAGACCTAGGCCATGTAAAAAGGAAGTTGTTTAAAAAAAAAAGAATTTAAAAAAACCAACACAGCATGATGATGTTTGCATTCCGTTTATAGCCTTACTTGCAAAGCATCTTTAAAATTTAATTTAATTTTCTCCCAGGAAAGTTGCAACCCCTAGAGTCAGTGGTGTGTGTCTCTCACTCGGATCAGAGCCTGGAGATTGGAGTTTTGAGGTGGCTTCCCACAGCCAGTGGCATTGACTTGTGATCACGCTGGAAAGATTCAGGATGGAGACTTGTGGGGTTTCCCCCCAATTACTATTCTCAGCCCCCCCACTCCTTTTAGGTATTTATTTAATACCCTAACCCAGTAATTATCTGAACTAAACTTACACCACGATTTCAAACCACGTTTGACTTTAAGAGTTGTTAACTCATTAGCAGATCTGATGCAGCCCAGGTCGGAGGAGGGAATGCCCACAAATGAACTACTGCTTCTCAGGAGAGAGGGGCTTATCCGAGAGCCCGATTCCTTCAGGGGCAGGACGCCCTGGAGAGCCTCTGAGCCTTTATTTTTAAAAACGGAAACCCCTGCACATCCCTCGTGGCCTTGGTGGTTCTTTTCTGGTTCTTTTAAATCTAAAATGGGAATAAGCACCTGTGGGAGCTCTAGTCATCCCCACACTCCAATAAGATATGTATAGCATGTATTTGGTCCCATTAGCAAAACATTGGGAAAAGCCTAAATGTCCTTTACATTGGAATTTCTTAAAGTCATCGCGGTATTCTTTACATCCCTTAACATCATTAAGTAGATACATTTTTGCTGAGATAGAAAAAATGTTCACACTACATTCTTAAGTGAAAAAGTGGGTTATATAAACAGTAGACAGAGTAGGACCCTGTTCTTACCTAAAGAAGGAAATAAGCAATGGCAAAACTATGTATATACTAGAAGCCTAGCCCGAGAAATCTCGCAGCCCCGCCCAACCGCGCACGCAGCCTCCTGGTGATCATCAGTCTTTGGTCGTTCCACCATGACGGTGTCATGACCAAGGGGTTTTTATAATAGAGATAGCAGAACAGTCCAGAAGAAAAACTGTGTGTGTTTTTTTTATTATTGGTTGGAATTTAGTTAAATTTTACATGATGTATTTTTGTTTTATCTACATTTTTTGTAAGGATGTGTTACTTTTATACTTAAAGAAAACAATGCTATTTGCATTTTAGGGGGAAATTCTAAAGTGTAAAGATATTTGAGAGCTCATCATGTCGATTAGAGTGTAGATAGAACAGCTTCCTATACAGACCAAGTGGACCCGGCACAACATCTGGTTCTCTCAACGCAGGGAGACGCTGACCGCCTGACCCCTAACCTCAGAGTCAGCTGACCACCACAGCCCCTCCAGCAGCGCAGGTCCCAACTCAGAAGCACCCAGCGTCATGACTCTGAGACACACTAGAGAGTACACAGCTGTATGAAATTCTAGAAAAGGCAGACCTCCTACTGGCTGAAAGCTCATCAGTGGTTGCCTGAGGAGGAAGGGGAGGGATTGACCACAAAGGTCAGCTTTCCAGGGAACTTTCTGGCAGATGGAATGGTCTGTATCTTGGTGATGATTATGTGATTGATTACCTGCCAGACCCCACGCTGTGTGCTGAGGGTGGGCTGTTTTGTGAGGGTGAGTTATCTCTCAGCAAAGCTGGTTTGAAGGGAGCAGCCAGCTTTGCTCGATGAGCTGGAGCTCTTTCCATGCCTGAAGAAGCCAGGGGCCCTGAGAGAATCCGCTCTGGGAAGATATCAAGGTCCAGGCGTGCCCTTTAGGAAAACTAAGGAAACCAAAGTTACACTGTAAAGCACACTGCGTTCAAGTCTAAGAATAAACCCAATTATGTCTCTTTAATTCTGTAATGGGTTTAATTAACTTAATTGCCCCTATTTCTAATACAGGTGAACCATGGTTAACATTTTGAGGCGTATCTTCCATACTTTTTTTTCTAACTTCATTATTATGTTAAGTTCTATATTGCAATTTCCTTCCAACTTGGAGACGTCTCCTCTTTCAAACTGAAGAGAGCCACGAAACAAAGCTGACGGGGAGAGAGCCACTTTTCAGTCTTTCTGGCAGGGCAGGGCTGGTGCAGAGCAAGTTCTTGCCTTCCGTGGAGGATGCCTCTCTCAGCTCACTGGCCTGCTTTCTCCAGCATCGTCTTGCACCCCACCTGGGGCAGGCTGCTTTGCCCTCTTTGAGAGTCACTCTTTTCAGTCCAAAGTATCTCTGACATCATTTCTGGAGACCACAGTTCCCTGCTGCCATCTACTGCAGCTTTGGCTGTTCGGGCCTTCCAGGGGGCAGAATAAAAAGCCAGCTGGGCCGTGGCCGGTGTTGCTCAGTTGGTTGGCCATCATCCCAGGTACCAATGCGTTGCCAGTTAGATTCCTTGTCAGGACACATGCCCAGGTTGCGGCTCGATCATACTTTGTAGGAGTCGTGCAGGAGGAACTGATCGATGTGTCACTCATGTCAATGTTCCCCTCTCTCTCTCCCTCTCCCGTTCTCTCTATAAAAATTACAAAATCTTTTTAATATTTTTAAATTGATTTTAGAGAGGAAGGGAGAGGAAGAGAGAGAAACATCAGTGATGAGAGAGACTCATTGATTGGCTGCCTCCTGCACGCCCCCTACTGGGGATCGAGCCAAAACCTGGACATGTGCCCTGACCATAATGGAACCCGGACCCTTCAGTCCGCAGGCCAGTGCTCTATCCACTGAACCAAACCAGCTAAAGCTAAAAATAAAATCTTAAAAAAAAAAAAAAAAAAAAGCCAGCTGTGCCCTAACCGGTTTGGCTCAGTGGATAGAGCATTGGCCTGCGGACTCAAGGGTCCCAGGTTCGATTCCTGTCAAGGGCATGTACCTTGGTTGTGGGCACATCACCAGTGCAGGAGGCAGCTGATCGATGTTTCTCTCTCATCCTTCCTCTCTGTAAAAAATCAATAAAATATATTTAAAAAAAAAAAAAGACAGCTGTGGTTGGCGCTGCCCCAGGGAAGATAGCCTCGCGGTGGGCATCTCCGAGTGCGAGACCGCATCTCAGAATGGTAACGCGCCCTTCTTTTGCAGCCTGCTGCCAAATGCTGGAGGTTCTCCTGAACTTGCTGATCCTGGTCTGCAGCTCTGTGTCTTACAATTCCACGGGGGGCTACACGGGCATCGCCAGCCTGGGGGGCATTTACTATTACCAATTCGGAGGGGCTTACAGTGGTTTCGATGGCGCTGATGGGGAGAAAGCGCAGCAGCTGGACATCCAGTTCTACCAGCTCAAGCTGCCCACGGTCACGGCGGCAATGGCCTACGGCGGAGCCCTCATGGCCTTCTGCTGCCTCCTCATCGCCTTGGGCGTCCTGCGGGTCCCGTGGCATTGCCCCCTGTGGCTGCTGATCGAAGGCTCGCTGGACATGCTCATCGCTGGGGCGTACGTGCCCGCTCTGTACTTTTACTTCCACGCGCTGTCGGCCGCCTACGCCTCTCCCGTGTGCAAGGAGCGGGAGGCGCTGTACGAGAGCAAAGGCTACCGCGGCTTCAGCTGCACTTTGCATGGGGGAGATATAGGCGCTGGCATCTTTGCTGCCCTGGGCATTGGGGTCTTTGCCATGGGGGCCGTGCTGGCCTTCAGGGGTTACCGCAAGGTCAGGAAGCTCAAGGAGAAGCCTGCAGAAATGTTAGGGTTTTAGGCTTTTAAAAACGTTCTGCCAAATGTAAGTGATGTAAGTTCCTCTGAATCTATGGGACTATGTTGCGGAACTTGCCAAGGCTTGACAAGTAACAGGCCAGCTCTGGGATGCTGGGCGCAGCCCGGGTTGCGTGGACTGTCATTCTCTGACATCATAAGCCTGGTTCAGTCCTCTGTTGGTGAGGGACTAACCAAAATTCTTTTTAAAACAAAAACTGGAGCCTGAGACCCACCAGGAAAGGCATGTGCTGCAGCAACGTGCACTTCTTGATTAATAAAGGGAAATGATGAGTGAATTTAAAGAACCTTGTCTTCAGAGTTCAAGAAAAGCCACATTAGACACAAGACATCTCCGCCTGAACTCTTCTAGGCATGGCTGTCTTAAGCAGATCAGCCCCTGTATTTTCCACGCGGAACTCCGCAGTCCTTCACTTCCTTCGTGCCCTGGGTGCAGGGTTGGCATTGCTGGGAGGCTCCTGTAAAATTTAAGTTGGAGGTAGGCGTGGGCTGAGGAAACAGGAATCAGATTAATTCGCTGCAAAGAAGCTATTCTAAAAGGCCCCTTACCATGGCTTTGAAAGCTCAATAAGTGTTTTGTACCTCTTACAAGTGTACCATTGTACGAAGACTAAAACCCGGCGTCTGGAATTCAGGGTCCATGCAGAATTAAAGAATGTCAACTTTTTCTCAAAAGAAGAATGCTACTTTTGACCAGACGACTTCATGGGTTCTTATTACATGTTAAATTGTGACTTATAGTACATTACAATATATTCTTGGTACAACTGAATATGTTATTTGCTTTATTTGAGTCTAATAAACTTCCAAAGAAAATTTTAATTTAGAGGTGATGGCTCTCTTTAAAATACATTTAGAATATTCCCTTAAATACAGGCAACATCACATTTAAGAGGCGAGTTCCATTTGGGTTTAGAAAAGGAAATAAGCATATCTATATGCTTAGAAAATTTATTGGAGAATACACAAGACAGCATGAGCAACATTTGCTCCTGGAGAAGAGGAAATGTAAAAATTGTTTTCATTTACTGCTTGGCTTAGATAAATAAATACTTGGCCTGCTCTCCTCAGGGTGCTCACATTTGCAGTGCAGAGGCAGACGTGGGTGTATGATTAGGCACCAAGGCAGCCTCAGTGAGAAAGCCACTACTTACAATAAAAATCTCACGTTCAGAGTCTCCACTTCCCTCTACAGAGCCCTCTGCTGTCCTAGCGTCGTGTTCCGTCTCACCAGAGACCACTGCTGGCTCTGCTCACCTGTTTCTTTCCTCCTGGCGTCTGTGTCCTGCACTAACAGCTCTGGGAATACCTGGGCCTGTCTGATCCTATAGCTAAGCCAGGTCGCCTGGCTGGAACTGTGACAGCAGTCAGTGGCCATATGCCTTCAGCAGATTGTTGCCGTCAGTGGGTTGGTTGACAAGATGTAGATTTGTTCCGTTTCGGCCTCGCAGATGTTTGCTGTATGGGTCACGAGTCCACTGTTTGAACAGACTCTGTCCCAGAAGGAAACATTCAGGTTCCCACATCTTGTAGGACAGGAGTCCTGTTTCTCCACAGGGGGTGAGGTATTGCCATGTATACGTAAGGAACACCAAGGCAGAGACAAGGGGAGGGGAAGTCACTCCACGTGAATTAGGCTGGTGTCTGGGTCAGTTCACACGCTCTGCTGGAGGGAGAGTGGCCAGTAGCTTCAGTGTCGGGGTGGAGGGTGGCAGTTCTGACCTGATGTTAACCTCAGATTTAAATGAGAGGAATGTAGCTTCTTAACACATCGCGGACTAGTCATCTTATTGCTAGCTTTACCCAGTGGCCAGATAAGTTCCTATTGAACAAGTACAAAAAACGTTTTACATAAATGTTAAAGGCACGCTTTAAAATGAAATACCCATTGCATTTGGAAGTTATTGATTACATGTTCTTACAAGCTAAGATCTTTTTCAAGTATGATCCTTTGTAAAACACTGTGTAATGTGAAGCGAAAATTCTCGTGACCCGTCCGCTTTAACTGTCGGGGCCCTTGACTGCTGTGTCCCGTGAACCTCGTAGGAATTCGTGTAGGCCCGGCAGGAGATAGGATCAGCAAGCCCAGTAGCTGTTGCCTAAGTACGTTAGACAGAGATACTGGTCATCAGCCACGTGGTTCAGAAACAGCGTGGTACGCCTAGCGGATCAGAGGGTTTTCCTGACTTCTGAGAAGCCACGCTTCTCATACCTTTATCCTATTCCTAAATCTCTAAGCCCCTGCCACTTCATAAACGTTACTGAGCAGCATCACCACCCGCTTGTAGAACATTTTGTGATTCTCCAAGTATTTTCATGTGGGAGGACAGGCAGGCATTACTGCATTGCTCAGGTGAAGTGTCTGGGGCTTAGAGACGGTGACGGGACAAGGTCACAGGCGGTCAAGAGCAGGGACGTGAACCTGGCGTCCCCACCCCAGGTCCACATGCCTTTCTCTTAGTTCGATGTCTGAACCCTGGGAGAACGGCAGGAGACCTGCCAGCAGGATGCCGTGAGGAGCCCGGGGCTTCTGTCAGTTGCACATGAGAGCTGACCTCTGACAAGAAGACATTCGTCTCCTTTCACCTGCTGGCACCTGCTGTCTCATGGCACGCGTAGGTCCTTCAACTTGTAAGAAGCCCCCAAGGAAACATCAGTAGGACCCTGCATAGACTGGTATATCCACCCAGTGGGGTTGGAGGCCACACAGCGAGGACTATGAACTCTGTAGGAGCTGATCTGAAAACCTCTCTGGGAAGAATAAATGAAGAAAGCAAGATGCAGAATAGTAGATGGGGTGTGCTTCCTTGTGAAAGCCAGGGAAGGGGGATGGGAGGCTGGTTTGAGTGTGTTTTTATTTGCATGAGGGAACGCTGTGAGTTATATCAGAAAATCATGAAGGTGGCTGGGGGTAGAGAACAGAGTGGACAGAGACACAAGTGATTTTTCTCAGTTTATATCTTCTTACATCATTTTGATCTTTAAAAAAACTTTTAAAAAAAATACATTTTTATTGACATCAGAGAGGAAGGGAGAAGGAGAGAGAGATAGAAACATCAATGATGAGAGAGAATCATTGATCGGCTGCCTCCTGCACACTACCCACTGGGGATCGAGGGCGCAACCTGGGCATGTGCCCTTGACTGGAATCGAACCCGGGACCCATCAGTCCACAGGCCGACACTCTATCCACTGAGCCAAACCAGTGAGGGCATCTTTAAAAAAACCTTAAAATGTGAAATAAATATAGATTCATAAAACACTGCTGTCCTGGCTGGTTTGCTCAGTGGTTAGAGTGTTGGGCTGCCAACAGAGGGTCTTGGGTTCGATTCCCAGTCAAGGGCACTGACCTGGGTTGCAGGTTTGATAACCCGGCCCCAGTTGGGGCACATGCGGGAGGCAATCATTGTGTCTGTTTCACATCGATGTTTCTCTCTCTCTCTCTCTCCCCCCCCATTCCACTCTCTCTAAAAATCAATAGAGAAAATATTTTCCAGTGAGATAAACAAAACAAAAACAAATTGCAAAAAATAGTAGAGATCCTGTGTACCCTATTCCCAATTTTCTCCAATGGAAACATCTTGCATAACTATAGTATAATATCACAACTCTACAAAGCTTAGAGGTCACCATTTTACACGCACTCATGTCTTTGTGTGTAGTCCCATGCAGTTTTATCACGTGTAGATCCGTGTGGCCACCATCATCATCAAGTCTAGAACTGTTCCCTCATCCCTTGTGTTCCCCCCTAATAGTCACGCGCATGCCCTCTCCCCTCCCCACTCCCACTCATCCCCGTGCCCCAACAACCACAGCTGTGTTGTTCTCCATCTCTATCATTTCGTCATTTTGAGACCGTTACATAAATGGCATCATACAGTGCGTAACCTTTTGAGACTGGCTTTCCCCCCCGCCCCCCAGCTCGTCATAATTCTCTTGAGACCCATCCACTTTGTTGCCTGTATGAACAGTTTGTTTCTTTTTACTGTTGATTATTCCTTGGTATGGGTGTGGCAGACTGTTTAACCATCCGCCCACTGAAGGGCATTTGGGTTGTTTCGGATATTTGGCTACTACAAATAAAGCTACTGTGCACATCCCTATACATGTGTAGCCCTGTTTTCATTTCTTTAGGATAAGAATCCAGGAGTACAGTTCCAGGGTCACACGGTAAGTGTAGGTTTAATTATTTTTTTTTTTTTGTAAGCTGCCAAAAAAATTTTCAGGGTGACATTTTGCTTATTCAAACATATGAATATTGGAAAACAATCCAAGGCTGTTCATGTTGCATCTGACCATGTCCTTAAAGTCACGTCACAGGATTTCTCTGGCCTGCCCTAGAGAGGTTTCCTGGGTGCGTGCTGTCCGTGTTAAATCCCGACTCTCTCCTCCTAGGTGTGGTGCAGATAGTGGAGGTGATACTGAATGGGATGGTTCTCATGTGTATCGTGGCTTCCTACTTCGTCCTGGCTGGATTCAGCGCCAGCTTTGCCAGTGGTGGCGGCTTCGGGAACAACTATTACTCACCGTTTGAGGGCACGGAGCTGGAGCAGGTCCGGCAGCTGGACCAGCAGTACACAGTCCTCCGGGCGCCCCTCATCTACGGCGGCGTGGCGGTGTCCCTGGGGCTGGGTGTCCTCACCATGGGTGTGTTACTCCAAGGAGCCAAGAGTCTCACCAAACTGCCAAGGAAGTGGCTCGTCCTGGAGGCCGCCTTCAGCCTCCTGGCCGCAGTGGGCTACTGCGTGGGCATCGGCGTTTTCCTCCACGTAGCCCTGCGGATCAATGCCACAGACACTTGCAAGAGAAGAGAGAGGCTCTATGCCCGCAAAGGCCTCACCTGGATGAACTGCCAGCTGGCAGGCACCGACGGGGCAGCAGCCACCTTTGCTTGTCTCCTGGTGATAATGTACGGAGTCAGCGTGGTGCTGGCCCTCCGGAGCTACCGAGAACAGAAGCTCTACAGAGACAGCCGAGAGCAGCACAGAAACTACAGTGCGGGACCGGAGTACCTGTGGTCCGGAACACTCTGAGGTCTTCTTCTCAGAACCTAAATGTCAGCCAGCCTCCCTGGTTCCTCTCAGAAAGAGGAGTCCTTTAAAATCGCACAGTTGACGACTGGTGTTTTCACATACAGGATTTTATAAATGCTCGCTTTGGTACCGATGCAAAGCTAGATGGCCATCTCATTTTTCTGACAGGGAGCTTTTCAAGCTCAAAGCTTGGAAAAAAAATCTCCCCCACCTTTGCTACAAAGAACATCAGAAGTTTGGATATGCACTTATGGTCTGGCTCCCGCACCAGATGGTAAGGTGATGATGGCTAAGTAGCCAGAGAAATCCTGAAAGTTGAGAACTACACATCAGGGGTAGCAGGCCTGGCGTTCTAGTAGGAATATCTCACCCGTCTCAACTATTGAGATTCACCAAAAGAAACATGCCATACCCCCTCCTATGTGGTCCCAGGAGAATGCTTTTAAAGCAGTTGTGTGACTGAATTCTAAACGAGTCATCCGACCCTCTCCTAGAGGGAAACTGTTCTGCCCACAGGGCAGTGTGCCGACTGCCTGGATCCCAAGGAGCGAGATGGGAGGCTGGGTTTCTGACACATGAAGAGAGATGCTTGTAGCATGCATGTTCCTCCTTGAGATTCCTGTATTAGAGCTGAGAGAAAATGTCTTGGGTTTTATTGCCACATTCCAAGTTAGTTTCTTTTTGTTGCAAGTCACTCAACTGGAATTCAGCCTTCCTGAAATATTTTTCTGAAATATGGGGCTCCCATAAGTCATACACTTCTTGCCCGGCTGGGATGACTTAGTGGTTGAGCATCGACCTATGGACCAGGAGGTTACGGCTCGATTCCCGGTCAGGGCATATGCCTGGGTTGAGGGCACGATCCCCAAGAAGGGGCGTGCAGGAGGCAGCCGAATGATGATTCTCTCTCATCATTGATGTTTCTATTCCTCTCTCTGAAATCAATTAAAACATTTTTTTAAAAGTCATAAACTTCTTAAACGTGTTATTTATTTCAAAGATCAAGTTAATTTTACTAGACTATAAAGCAGTGATGGCGAACCTATGACACGCGTATCAGAGGTGACACACGAACTCATTTTTTTAGTTGATTTTTCTTTGTTAAATGGCACTTAAATATATAAAATAAATATCAAAAATATAAATCTTTGTTTTACTATGGTTGCAAATATCAAAAAATTTCTGTATCTGACACGGGACCAGAGTTAAGTTAGGGTTTTTCAAAATGCTGACACGCCGAGCTCAAAAGGTTCGCCATCACTGCTATAAAAGGTTTTTTAACGACTTCAAAGATCAAGTAGTTAATTTTACTAGACTCTAGATGGTTATGGGAGGCCTCTTCATTGCTGCTTTCCCTGCCAGTGTCTACAGAGTAGATCTTCAGAGATAGATTATAACCTCTCATGACCCTGAACTGTTTTCATAGTGCAACAGATCATGAACACTGAATCTTAAAAATAAAGTTCTTTCAATAATTTTAACCTAAAGTTTTATAACTGTTCTTATACTTTACGTCTCAGATTTTCAGCTCATGTCAGATACAACTGCAAATATATGTTATATAAAGTATAGAGGGTTTTTTCCCCCTAATTTTCCTCTTGCTTTTCAATCACTATTTTTTTCAAATAATTTTTTATGGTCACATTATAAACAAGATCAAACTATTAATAAATTCAAACCAAATTTTTAGAAATTTCTGGGAACAGCAATTTTGACATTATTTATACAGAAAGAAACCAGCAAACATAATCCTGTTTCAACATCTACCAAAATGACTTAGAAAATTAAGTCAAAGCCATGTTCCTCTAATATGTTTTCCCGCCTGCCTGTTTGCTGACTCTCCTCCCTATAACATAGTGCCTTTCCTTGCTCCTCTCAAATTCTCTCAATAGCTAATTCTTACAGAAACTATCCCAGCAAAGGATCAAAACGGAACCTCTTCCAGAAATGGGAGATTATCTAGATCAGTGGTTCTCAACCTGTGGGTCACAACCCCTTTGGGGGTCAAACGACCCTTTCACAGGGGTCACCTAAATACATCCTGCATATCAGATACTTACATTACGATTCATAACAGTAGCAAAATTACAGTTATGAAGTAGCAACGAAAATAATTTTATGGTTGGGGGTCACCACAACATGAGGAACTGTATTAAAGGGTCGCGGCATTAGGAAAGCATTAGGAAGGTTGAGAACCACTGATCTAGATTATACTTTTACAAAAAGTAAAGCCTAGAGCAGTGGTTCTCAACCTTCCTAATGCCGCGACCCTTTAATACAGTTCCTCATGTTGTGGTGACCCCCAACCATAAAATTATTTTCGTTGCTACTTCATAACTGTAATTTTGCTACTGTTATGAATCGTAATGTAAATATCTGATATGCAGGATGTATAATTATATATGTGTTTTCCCATGGTCTTAGGTGACCCCTGTGAAAGGGTCGTTTGACCCCCAAAGGGGTCTGGACCCACAGGTTGAGAACCACTGGCCTAGAGGAAAACAAACAACTGGAAGTCTACACTGTGAGGTTAAAATACAAACATTTGTGCCACAAAGAGGCGCTTCCACTCTGTCACCCTCAGCCCCACAGTTTTCGCAGAGCAGTGAAAAGTTTAACCACAGCAAAAATCAGCCCACCCCCCAAAAGAATAACCGTGCACACTCTTCTCCCCTAGCACGTATTCCCAGGTTCCCTAAACCATGTCCCGTGTCTGAGTTGTGCTTGATAAAATGAGGACTTGGGCCTGTCTGACACCAACGTTGTGTCTAGGCCCAGCTATAACACTGCTCCCAAGATTCAACTCCTCTCGAGGGATTGGAGCCCCATCGTTCACTGTGATCACAACACCCACGTCTGCAGTTTCCAACCACAGCTTATTTCCTACCACTTGGAGGAGGCAGGTCAAGATTTATCATTCACATTTTAAATGAGGAGACCAAAGTTCAAGGTTAAGTGGTTTCCACAGTAGCTAACATTTTGCTGACTGCTCATTGTGCCAGATGCACTACTGAGCTAAGGTAGCATTTTGCATCATCTCATTTAAGGTCACAACTTGAGAGCTACGATTTCCATTTAACGAGAGAGAGAGAGAGAGAGAGAGAGGCAGGCCTTGGAGAGGTTAACTTGTCTAAATTCAAACCTTCTAAATAGCAGAGGCAAAACTCAGGACCAATGACTCACACACTGGAACGTGTTGTGACTAATGTACTCGCGTGGCCTTCAGTGTACCGGGTGGGAATTGTATCACAGGAAGCAGAGAACACACTCAGGAAATTTCGCTTCTGCCCCGTGGAATAGCGAGGTGTGCGTCTGATGGAACTGAGGTATTGAAGTAGATGGTGGTGATGGTGGTTGAACCCAGTGCACTGAAGGTGCTCAATGAATAGTTGGTGAACCAACTTTTCAAAATGTTTGCTCTGCTAAGGAAACTGAAGAAGGACTTCAACTTGGACTTCACCTGGAGCAAGAGGTAGCTAACCTTGCTCGAAGTCTAGAGATTTGGGAGACGTCAATGGGGATAGAAGAGAGGAATAATTTAGAGGCTTACCTAGATTATAAGTATTTTATGGGCCAAAACCTACCAGTTATGTCTGAAGTTCTAATACCAAAGCCATTATTACACTATACCAAACATGACGGCCAGATTACCCACTTAGCTCCTCTATCACCATCAGCTCTGATTTAAGAGCTGTGGATTGTTTACAATTGAGTTTCCTTGAGTCAGCTGATCACCTGCATGTAAATAAGGACCATGTTTCCTGTCTTTGGAATTTTTTTTAAAAAAAACATATAAGCCAAGTCAGAATATAATGTTTCTTAGCATAAAAAAATCTTTATTGCTATTTCAGCTTAAAAGATGATCAAAAATATTTATTCTGCCCTTAACTCATAGCTTCATAGAGTGCCATGGAATGTAGTTTCATTTGTTATCTTCCCCTAAAGCAAGAAAAAGCAGAAAAATCCTAATGGTGTTTTGGGTAAGAAACTAATTCTACATACAAGTTAGAGAAAATTACAGTTGCATGCTAAAATAAAGTATTTATAAAATAACAGGTATTTCATTTTAAAACAAAGCCATGAAAAAAGATATTCCATTTTATTTTATTTATTATTGTTGTTATTGTTATTTTTTACAAATAATAGATTTGCTGCAACATGCTCTGGCTCATATTATTGAATTAAAAAATTTAACACATTTCAAAAATATCAAAAATACACTATAATGAGTCTTAGGACTACAATACGACGATGATTGCACAAAACCGTAAGATAGGAACTCACTGTTTGGGTGACGTCCATTGGCAACAGTGAGAGAAAACCCATAGCGTCTGGGAGAAGTGCATGAAATTAGAGTACAGGGAGCTTATGTGTGATTTGAATGATCACCAAATGAGGGAAACAGAGCAGGATTTACTGTAGCTGCTTTTCTCAATCTAGGAAGTGCTTACCCAGCTATGGGGCAAAAGTCACTACCTGGAGAGAAAGATTAACTTGCCTCCATGATTGGGGAGTCTAAAAGGCCCCACCCAGAGGGAAGTAAAAAGTGACACAAGACAGTTCTATCGTGATGCTGCAGACATCACTGAATGGCTTGGAGACTGTTTAATAATTGGTACATTTATTGATAACAGCCAAGTGCTCCCTTATGGAGGTCTCTTCATTAATAATTATTGAGTAGAGACAGAAGGTGAGCCTGTGGCTTCCAAGTACCTGCTTTTGCTGAAGGTCTACATGGGAAGAAGAGCATCACATGATATTCAGTAGATCAGCCAAACCTAACTAACTGGCTCCATCTCCTGAAAAATAGCACTCGCTACAAACAATTAGAATAGCACCCAATGATTACCACGCTGCTCGTGTTGGCTCTTCTACACACCAGGAAGAGGAACTCACAAATGTATTGCACACATACTCACACTCACAGTAGTATAATAAAACCTTCACTTGCATTAGGAGTGGTAATTCAATGACTCTATGGTAGCACGGTAGCTCTGATATACCAGCATTCAAATGTTCACATATATTCCCGATTCATGTGGATAAAAGGAAGAATACCATGGCTGCCAAGACGCGTGTATTTTTCTTTCTTCCATAGGACTGCTGAACTGCTCCCATCAGTAGGAGTGGTGTTATTTTCAGAAATTCTCTTAAACTTTTCTATTAAATGGGAGGTACACACGGAGACCTGAGAATCATGCAGAGGCCAGGATCTCTGGACTAGAGATCAATGGTTCTCTGCCCACCTGGGGAACACATCCTCTGGGTAAAGTCCTAGGAAGTAGGTTACATTCACCTGGAGACAAATTACTGTCTTTCACCACCTGACAGTCTAATCGGTTCACACAATGACTGCAAACGACCTCACAGGTCAGAAGATTCTGTATATTTTTGGTAATGGGCTATGGCCTTTTTACCCTCTGTGTTAATACAGAGCAATTATAGAGAAAAATGAACTAAAGGAAGTTACAAAAAAGAATAAATAGTTTTGGTATAGCCTATATTAAAGATATCCAACACAACTTAATATTTCCTGAAAATAAATCTACCACACAGAACATCTGGAACTTCGGAGTTCTTCTGACTGAAAGTAAATACATTTAACTTCTGGAAAAGCCATTTCAGAAGTGGGTTTCGTGATGGTTCCATTAAGGGTGAGTAACAAAGAGAAGACAAGAAGAAGGTTCACAGATAAAGGGCAATTTTTAAGAGACTATACTATTAAAGTGGTATATTCCCAAAACAACTTTCTCTTCTAGACAACATCACTATTCTATAACTCAGAGCTTCTGCTGTCTGGGTAGAAAGATGTTTTACATCACCCATCACTATTATCTTGGGTGTTTCCTTCATTTTCATTTTCCCTTCACTTTTTTTTTTCCATTTTCCTATATAAAAATAAGGCAGCAACACACTATTGTTCCCATCTTTCTAACAGCACCTAAACTTTGTATGAACTACTATGTTCCCCACTTCACATCAAGACCTGAGTTCTAAAATTCTGCAGTAGCTGACCAGTAGTTTGACACAGGGAAGTCAAGTATTCCTGAAAATTTGGGGACCCAAATTCAGATTCTTGAGGGGTTGAACTTGGTCACTGAAGTGGTATGGAATCCCCCAAGAGTGTATGTACCCCACCAAAACACGCATGTGGGTATGGGGCCTCTGAAAGGGTGAAGACACATGATGACCAACCATTTGTGGACAGGACCCTCCTTACGTATATTTCAACCCTATCTTTAACATTATTGCTCATGAAACAAATTAAAAATGGTTCCACTCTGCTTTCTTTTGAATTGTGAAAGTATTCTAGAAATCATTCAAAGCATAGTCCCCATTGGGTAAAATCAAGCAGTGTCAAAATTTTGTAGGAATAAATAGAAAGTCATTTTCCTACGTAAATCTTCTAATGGAATAGGCAACAGAACAGAAATATGGAAGGAACTGCATTTTGCTAGGGTTACGTGGAATGTGCAAAAAATATAGTAAACCAGGTTTTCTGTGAGCTTAGGATTTTTAAATTCTTTCTTATATTAATAATTAAACCCAGTATTCTCAAACCATGTGACGTGGATAAGCAGTTTTCAGTACTCTGTTAAACACTAAAGAGGTGAACTCTCCACTCACTTGCAACATTTTAGAAAACCATTCCTAAGCTAGAGTAAGAGAAGGAACCTAACACCTGAGCTCCATCCATCCTCTGTTCTCATTCAGCCCGTCTGTTCCGGGTCATCTGCTATAACTCACCGTTACTTGGATGTGAGCAGCATCAGCCTTGGCCCTACACACCAGAGGCTGACGTCCACTCCATCAGGTGTTATGAAAGAGGCCAACCCCCAAATGCCCCTCTTGTGACCTGCTGGGAAACTCCTAGCAGGTGTCACATTCGTTAATAGCTTTTCTCTTTTTTGTGATTTGGGGAAAGTAGTCTTAGTCTTCACTTCTTTCCCATCTTCATCCCCACAAGCTTTTCAGGAGCTTTCACAGTCTGACATCCAACAATTAAATCAATTTCCCAGGACCCTGCCTAGTACCCTCATGCAAGGCTCCAACACCTGATGCTCATTCTACCTATGGAGACGAAGGTGCTGGGCTGCCTCTAAGAAGATTGGCTCGAGTGCAGATTTGAAAATAAAAAGTTCACAGTCAATGAAAAGTGCTCTCGTTACATTACATACATAAATTATCTGTTTGATTGGTTCTACATTTCCAATAAACATCATTTTGATAGGCTGTATTCTCGTAGAGAAGAATGAAAAGTCATGTGACTAGTCACATCACATCCCATCAGTAAGGTTGAGATATAAGGTGATTCCTCTGTCATAGAGATCCATCAGCAGCAATCAGTAAAGGGAATCATCTTCAGTTATTTTCCTCCACAGAAATAGTCCCTTTCCTGCCCAGGCAGGCAAATTCTCAAAATTATCCTAGGAGAGAAAGGGTTAATGGCAGGTGGCAGGACTGATACAGAGCAACATCTGCTTTCTTCCCAGTAGCTCTGGGAATCCCAGTGCAGGTTAAATGTGAAACTTAACACTGATGGTGTTTACTAGCTTATCCAGAGAAGACCCTGATAGCTCTCACCATTTTTGGCTCCAAGTTCTACCCCCCTCATCTATGGTTTAGAAATGCAGAGGCAAAATGCCTCTGGAAGGGCCCCCCACCCCGACCCCACACAGCCTTCCCTAACACTGAGCTGCTGGGGAGGATTACAGTGCTGTGTCAAACTCCTCAGGGAGCTCGGTCCGATCCTCTTCAATCAGCTCAGGCTCGGGCCTGCTTTCCTGGTGTTGCTTCATTTGCTCCTTCACTTCTTCTTCCAGGTCACGAGGTACAACAAACTGATCCTCTGGCTCCAGCTGAGTGGGGGCAGCAAAATAGCCCGTTTTCTTCTTGGGTGCTTCTGTGGCCACTTCAATGAGGTTCAGGCTGTCTTCCAGGGGTACAATCGAGCCATTGGAGAGTTTCTTCCCATAGAGACAGGAGGTGGAGGGAGACTTCTGTAGCTCCATCTTGTCCTTGCTCATTGGCAGAAGTATGCCACTGTTCACACTGTTCTGTCTTCGGATCCCAAAAAACAATCCTCTCCCATGCTCCTCAGGACGTGGGGCGGGAGAATTCTTTGGGAGCGTGGGCGAGTTCTCCCTCCCCCGACAGCAATGGATATCCACTTCCACTTCTACTTTGCTGCCATTGGTTATGACCCCTTCAACGGGCTGGTCGTCGTCACTGTCCAGGCCATTGTCAGACTGGTTACTCGAGAAAGTCGCACACGAAGGCTGGCGCTGAAACACCGCAGAGGTGGGGGTGGGATGGAGGCTGCAGCGCCTCTCTGGCCGAGGGAGCAAGCTGGCATCCAGGCCAGCAGTGTTATGTTCATCAGAAGCAGTGGATCCCACCTCACTGCTCACCTCTGACGTGGACATCTCACTGCTGAACTCAGAGGCGATCCCACTGCTGGAGGAAGGAGTGGTTGGCTTGAGAGGGTCCTTGATGGTGGTGGTTGGAGCAAATCCCACAGGACCTGGGAGGCTGAGCCCATTCATCTCACAAGTGCAGCCTTCCTCCCCAATGTTCAAATAAACCACTATTGCCCCCACATTGTCCTGACAACCGTAGCTCTGGGCTAATGTGCACAGCTTCTTGGCAGCTGCTAATGGGTCTTGTACGTGACGCACTGCACTGACAGCTTCTGTATACGACAAGTGTTCCCACAATGCTTTGTTTCCCAGAATCAGCAACTCGTCCTGAATGGTAAGTGTAGTGGAAGAGATGTAGGGCTTGGGGAGGATCCAAGGGTAGAGGTATGTACAGCCCAGCATCCGGGTGCAGCAGGTTACCCCATTCACTTTGTTATCCTAGAGGCAGCAGAATGCAAATTTTGAAAAACAAGCAGCAATGACATACAATTCATATCTTTCTATCTCACAATGCTTAGGGCTCTACAAAAAACAAACACAGAACTGACATCTATTATGGTTTTTCCTAAGATCTGTGTAATTTTAAATGGCCTTACAAAAATAAATGTATAAAATTCTAAAAGAACAAAATATCAGATGGTTATACTGAATAGTTCAGAGGACTAAAGATAAAACCAATTAAAATGAAGTGGCTAAAAGGCACCTCAATCTCAAAAGGTATTTGCTTTAACATGAAGTAAAGACCTCAGCATGTCCTTAAATAGAAAGACACCTGTTAGAAAAACAAGAATCAGAGCTATCATTAATTCTCCATCACTAGTATTCTCACAGAGGCCAGAACTCAGATGGGTCACTAAAAATGATTTCTCATTCAAAGGCACAGTTAGGAATGAAAAGATTCAGGAAGATATTAAATGACTAAGGCAATCTTTGTGGCTAAAGCATTAAGTAATCTCCAAAATTATTTAGCCTAGAAAAGGAAGGTCTGAAATCTGTAGTAAATTTACCTACTCTGTAAGGATTTTAACCAAAAATGAATAACAGATCAAGTCACAACTGGTATAATTCCAAACTTAAAGGAAAAGGAAAAACCTTAGTTACAGATGGGAATGTTCATCTGCCAGATACTTGATACTTATTTCTTTTCAAGATAAAACCAAGCAAAACCTCTAAAGCCATCAATATATTTACTTCAGAGTTGCAGTCATTATCTGGGTGAAAATCCTGGCTCTCTATTTACCAGAACTTATCACAAACACTAAATTTTATTTTCCTCAACTGTAAAATGGAAATAAAAGCCATTCTTTCATGGGTGTTATTATGAAGATTAAACAAAATAATGAAAGCACAGTGCTTAGCAAATAAGCAAACAATAAATATCTGTGGTTAAAATAATGTTTATAAAAATATTTCCTACTTGTCTAGCACCCCTTCCCCCCCAAAATCGAAACAACATTACTAAATTCTGTAAGAATAGACTAATCAAACAAAACATTCTTTTAATCTTTCATTTTTGTTTTGACTGAAAGACCTTCCTAAGACTATAATGCCTCAGAGTTCCAGAATCTTCATGGTATCAACCACATTGTGATATACTTTTTTTGGTTTTGTGCTTCCTTGGATAAAATCTAACATGGATAGTCCTGACAGAATTCTGACAGAACAGACAGCCCAGAAATGGACCCACAAATACAGCCCACTGATCTTTGACAAAGGAGCAAAGGCAACTCCATGGAGAAAGGGCAGTCTATTCAACCAATGTTGCTGGAACAACTGGACATTCACATGCAAAAAAGAAAGAAAAATAACCTAGACATGGAGCTTACACCTTTCCAAAAATTAATTCAAAACCGATCAGACTTACTGAACTTCCAAAACTTCCAAAAGATAAGACAGAAAGAAATCTAGGTGACCTTGGGTTTGGCAATGAGATTTTAGATACAACACCAAAACATGAACCATGAAAGAAAAATAAGTGGGACTTCATGAAAATTAAAAACTTCTCTGCAAAAGACACTGATTAAAAGAATGAGAAGACAAGCCACAGACTGGGAGAAAGTATTTGCAAAACACACATCTGATAAGGACTTGTATCCAAAATTCACACAGAGTTCTTAAAGTTCAGCCATAAAGAAACAAACAATTCAATTCAAAATGGGCAAAAGATCTGAACAGAATTCTGCTTTGCAGTAAACAATGCTCACATGAACTGCTAAGGTCTCTTTGAAAGCAAAAATGTTATGCTAATTTCTAAAACAGAAGAAAAACTGCAAAATTGTGGAGATACTGATGCTTCATTATTTAAAAAAGAAAATATAACCAAAGCATATAAGCCAAATACAATTGTATTATGAACAGAAAAAAATATTTTGAAACTTTGCATTTCAGACTAGGATGTCAAACTATAGGAGTGTTTCTCTTCTGTTTGGAAATTAACCAAAGGGAACATTTACCTTCATTTTACATGCTAGCTATACATCTACAGCAGTGATTTTCAACAGGTGTGCTGACACAATTTTTAAATCATGCAGTGCTTTACTATTTAGTCAGGGGCACTGACCTCTTTTCCCTTAGATTGTCAAATTAAAAAATGACAACACAACAATAGGTGTCTGGTGTGAATTAATCAAAATTATACCTTTCTTTGTCAGATCAGCAAAAAGAAAACTTTTTGGTGTGCTGCAGAATTTTAGTAATCAGTTTATGTATGCCATGAGATGAAAAAGATTGAAAATCACTGATCTAAAGCATCAAATTCAGATTTTTCCTTCTAATTAATTTGACTTTTCTTTTTGCTAGTCATTAGCTGCTCATTAGCTTTTCTTCTAGTACTATTATCTGAGTTGGATACAGTTTACAAGGCTTGATAGAAGGAAAGTGGGCCTCCACTGCCATTATGCAAACAGCATTCACTGGATTTGGGGAGTAGAGGTGACTGATGGAGAGCGAGACTCACCTCTGTTATGATGGCTTTTTGGTCCTTCACTCTTTGGGCCTCGTCCGCATCCTGTTCCAGGCTGAAGACTTTAGAGAGGAGCACTGGTTTCCCACCTCGACACAGGACTGCTTGGCACGTGCCCACGTTGGCCACCGTCAAGCTAAAACTACTTGTTGAATCGGCAGTGTCAGGGCGGATGTAACAAAGAAGAGCAGAGGAGCCCAGCTTCTGACCAGCCATCCCTAATTTCCTGTTTAGAAAGAAAATGAAGACCTGGTAGCTAGAGTAAGAAGAAAATGGCAGTCCTTCATGGCCACCATTTCCTTGTTTTCCTGCCAGGTGGCTGTACCAGCCCCACCCTTATCCACCTGAAGGCAGTCTCTGGCTATACTAGGAGGTGATGATGGTGAGCAGAGTTCTGCCTTCCACTCTTAAATCACTGAGAAAAGGAATTTTACACAACGGTGAGCTCAAAGGAGAGAGTAAGGTGCTTGTTCCCTGCTCCTTCTACTTGTGTCTAATCATTGACCACAATGGCGTAACTCAGTGGTTTCAACTTTAGAGCATCAAAATCACTTAGAGGGTTTGTAAAAACACAGATTACAGGGCCCACCCCCAGAATGTCTGATTCAGTAGATAAGGGGCAGCCCAACAGTTTGCATTTCTAACAAGTTTCCAGTGATGTTGAAGCTCCCGAGGCTGTTGTCCTGGAACAACACATTGAGAACCACACATTTAGGTTTTAAGTTCCTTGAAGGAAGGATCATAATTTCCCCTGTATTTCTCCCATGCACATGGCATCCACCCCCCAGTATGTGGTACACAATGCTAAGCATAGAGCAGGTGCTATAAAAAAGACCTGGTTCTAAATTTGGCTTTTTCATTTACTGGCTATAGATCCTCAGCAAGTTATTTCTCTGAGAAATTTTTTAATAAAATACCCACTTCTTTGGCTTGTTTTGAAAATTAAAGTTATGGTATGAGAAATGCTTGGTACAGTACCCTGCTCTCAGGAGGTACTTCATAAGCAGAGTTCTCTCTCCCAAACCCTTTATTTTGCCAAGTTAAACTCCTTTCCCAGCCTATTTGCTTTGTATTATAATGAGAGAGAAAACTAGCTTGGACTCCAGGCTGCTCCATTTCAACACTGATTATCTCTATATCTATATATATAAAAGCCCAGCAACCGTTACGGCAAAATGACTAGAACGACTGGTTGCTATGATGTGCACTGACCACCAGGAGGCAGATGCTCAACCCAGGAGCTACACCCTGGTGGTCAGTGCACTCCCACAGTGGGAGTGCTGCTCAGCCAGAAGACGAGCTCACGGCTGGCCTGGCGAGCACAGCGGCAGTGGTGGGAGCCTCTCCTGCCTCTGTGGCAGCACTAAGGAGCGGCGAGCCAAGCAGTAAGGAGCGAACAGGCGAGCGGTAAGGAGCGGCAAGCCAAGAGGTAAGGAGCGAGCAGGCGGGCAGTTAGGAGTGAGCAGGTGGGCAGTTAGGAGCGAGGTGTCCCGGGTTGTGAGAGGGCACAGGCCCAGCTGAGGTAATCCCCCCCGCCACCCCCTGTGCACGAATTTCGTGCATCGAGCCTCTAGTACAAGATAACAACCTCTCAGTTGTCAGTATCCTTTTTGCGGCCCACCTGATGGGTAAAATGCTCCATTAGCTACTAAGAGATTTTCAATAGTTTAGCTATATAGGGTTTTTACCGTTAAGTGGCTTAGAAGGTTAGTTGGTAAATCCCAATAAGTATTCTAAACACATGAATTGATCAGTGCTTAACGTTCTGTAGGTCATCGACTCTTTGGAGAATCTTATGAAAGCTTACCACGCTCCTTCCCCCAAATGTATACACACACAACCTTTCCCACATCAGTTCTGGGCTTCCCAGATCTTTCCAGATCTTGGGTTCAACAGAGAAAACACAGATGGTTTCACAGGCTCTTTAAAGCACCAAAATCCCCCACATTCCACGCTGATATAGAGAGAACAGCTAGGGCAGAAGGAGCAAGATCTCATCTTGATCCTGTGCCTGTAATTTAGACTCTGGCCTTCTGGCTTAGATTTTCCAAAAGTAGAACTGAGTTAGGGATTATTCAACCCACCTGCTTACCTGTGAGATACCAAGAAGGTGTGAGCCATGGAAACGGTGTCACTGGATGACTGCTGGACCTCCTCCAGAAGCACGTCCGCCATCGTGCACTGCAGGAGGCGGGGAAGCTCCTCATTCCGGTCCCCATCAAACATGCCGTATACCGCTCCCACGCCCTCTGCAAAGGTATCCACAGCTAGCGAAGATACACACAGCCTATCACAGAAAGACAAGAAAGACAAACATCAAAGAAAGTTATTGGTAAAAGGATTATTCTCTGAGGAGCCTTCTTTAAAAAACTAAGTGTTAATTGAGGGTGGAGAAGAACAGGAGTAAATCCTAACCTACAAATGAAAAGTGTTACATAATTAGGCAGCATTTGAAAGAGTTGCTGACGTAACAGGGGAATTCAGCCACATTCAGAAGCTGTACATATTTTAACTTTGCAATGCTGCCAAAGCTGGACAGATGAAATGTTTTCTCTTAGTAGTTATCAAAGACTACTATTGTTAACGCCCTTCAGCCAGAGGCCCCCAGGAGCACACCTGTGGTTGAATGAGTTGAGTGTATTATGCCCCGAGCAAGGCAGAATGCACATCATGGAACTCTGGGGAGTGTAGGTAAGACCTAGCATAGGATTTGGGCTTTGATTGGGTCACTTTGGAGAAGGTCTAATGAAAGGGTGATCATACTAGATTGGGGGCTGCCAGAAAGCGGGGCCATTCTATGGTTGGGTATCTCCATCAATCTTATCTATAGGAAAAGATTAGCATAAGGATAAAGCTGTAATTGGTACAGAAAATAGTAGTCGCCCATTTTATGGTAGGGATGAGAGAATTTGGTATTTTGGGGCCTGCACATTCGTCTTGTTTTTGTGCTACTGGATCATGGTCTCAAAAGGATCTTATCTGATGTTGACATTCTGTGATTTGTTTACACCCAACAAGAGAATATGGCCTGGCATTTAGCATCAGATCAGTTCCCAGATGTCAGCGGCTACCTTTCTTCTTTGTCAGTCTCCATGGCCAAGATACTCACTTGTTCCTCTGCCCTGCCATCTCAGCCAGTCCATGGCTCCAGAAAGTTGATGTAACTGTAGGATCCGTGGTTGGCAAAGGTTTCTGATCAATTTTCAGGGTTGTGATATGGCTGTGGGAAGTGGAGGAAGGAAAGATTAAACCGTAAATGCTTCTGTATTTTACAAAAACTATCCTAACAATAATATATATTTTTATAAAATAGTCTGTTGACAGACTAAGATTCATCTCCAGAGAGACTGAAAGTAGTATGCTGACCCACTGGCCAAGGTGGAGAAAGGAAAAAGTAGGAGGAAGAAATAGGGGCCATATATTGTTACAATTGATGCTGTCTCTATGAAAACTAGGCACAACGAAGACTTCAACATTTCAGCCAACTGTCTACTTATTTTAAGTATTTTAATACAATTAACTCTTGGTACAATGAATGAGCTTGCACTGTCTCCTACATGTTGTGATGTAATGTGATCTGTGCCACCTAAACCATCTATGCCTGCCATGTAAAGATAGTCAGTATGTGGCTGAGCCTTGATGCCGAGTCCTAATATAAATGGGTGAGAACATTTATGTGGATGGACAGAACATCCACCCATAACTGAATCAAAGTTGGGGCTCAAGGGGTTTTATGCTTCATCCATTCTACTCCTTCAAATAATCAAGACCTTGAGAAGCCCCCACATGGCTGGTGGGACTAAGAGCACATGGGGGTTCGTTTTCACAAGTTTTCTTACCTAAATGTGTCCAGCGTCTTGTGTTCCAGAACCAGGTTTGTATTTCCAGTCAGGTCAAGGTCCTGTAAGGTAGCAGGCAGGGCCTCTGGGATCAGGATTTCTGTCAAGTCATTGCAACTTAGGTCTACAAACTGAGAAGGAAGTGGAAAAAATCAAAAGAAAATACATCATAGGTAGTTAATTCTTAACTCTCTAATAGTCAGTCTACTATTATATCCTCCAAGGGAACTTAATTTCTTCCCAAGAACCCACTGAATACACTGTGATCCCTAATTGCCACGTCCTCATTCACTCTCCTGCCACTTCCCCCCGAGGGACAGCATTCCAGCACATGACAGTACCTGGATCTGAGGCAACTGCAGTATTTCTGGGAAAATGCTGATGTTGTTGGAGTGTGCGACAAGGGTGTGCAGCCTTTTGCAGTTTGCTATTGTTGTGGGAATGGTTTTAAGCTTGTTGCCACTTAGGTTCAGTTCCTCCAATTGTTCCAATTTATTTAGTTTGCTGAAAAAGAAATACCAAAATACCACACTGCACCCAAAAGGAGCTGCCAAGCAAGTGTTAGAGTAGCCGAAGCACAGAGGCAACTGGCCCACTGCCCGATGCCAGGCCATATGAAATGATCAGAGACACCAGGAAGGGAAGGGCTCCTCCCCAAGGTAACTGCGCCTGCTACACTTCAGTCTGGTCTGCCTCTCAGTGTGTTTGCAGGGGTTGAAGCGTCCCTGGCTTCTCTGACAGCTGTTGGATCTTGTGGCATGAACGGCTTCCTATTATGTGACTTACAGGGAGAGGCTGAATCAGCATCGGCCTAGGGTTGGTAGATTAGTTGCTTCGCCACTAACTAGTTGCAGAATACTGCATAAGTTAATGTCGGTTTATATCAATATCCTCAGCTAAAAAAGAAGCTGTACTAAATCATCACTAGGAGTCTTTTCAGTTTTAAATATCTACCGTTACCTATACATAACACAATCCATCTTCACTAAACATTGTATTGAGTGGTTATTACACATACAGTGCTATGCTAAGAATGTTAATGCAATGCGATTCACTGTTCCGCTGGATTGAGCAAAGCTTTCTCCACAATAAGCAAAATATCTTAAGATGGCCTAACACCTTTATCTAGATTATTACAAGTTGCTCTAATATAACATACCATAATTTCTATTGCTAGGAAAGCCATAAATACTTTTTAATAATTAAGCTCAGTAAATTAAAACTGCTTTTTAATTACAATAGTAATCTATAGTCGCTGAAAAAAATTGGAAAAAGGGACAAGGAAAACAGAGGTGGAAAAAAAAATCATACTACCAGAGAATTCTGATGACATTTTGGTGGAGGGTATTCTTGTCCTTTGTCATGCATGAAACTATATTTTAAATTAAAAAACGATGCTACGTTACATTTTATAACTTGCTGTTTTGTTGTTGTTTTTCTTTTTTACTTTACTTATTATGTTTTAAAAGTGTTCCATGTCCAAATCTCATGCTATTCTCTCACACTACTCCCTGCTTGGATCTACTACTACTTTCTGACTTTTAGACAGAAACACAGTGAGCGCCCCTCTCTCAATCAGTCTCTTACGGAGCCCAGAGCTGTGCTAGACTTTGAAAATAGTGCAAAAGAAACAGAAAATTTGGATTATGCCTGTGCAATTATAACATTGTTTAAGAGATGACCTGACAGTGGATTTATTATTCAGTATAGAACATACATGTTCTTTAATGTACTGCTCCTAAATTCCATTTAGTTTTACTATCTGTACCAGAGTACTCTAATTTTATATGATCTGTTCCTGTTGTCTTTACTTCTTATTTTCATATTTTTAATGTTTTACATTTAATATTAGCCTGCTTTTGACCCCTCCCACAATATGAGTGTCACCAAATTAGATGGAATTCATGAGTTTCAGAGTATTCATCTGATATCTCCCAACAGCTTCAAAAACTAATATAATTTGTCAGTGGTCTGTCATTTCCACTTTATATGACTGTGTGTGGGGCCAACTGAATTAATCTCATCAGATTTCAAGGGCTCACATTCTGAAATTAAGATTCTGCATTCAGGCTGAATCGGCCCCGGTGAGGTTGGGTCGGCCCCGGTGAGCCTGCAACGGCCCCAGTGGGGTTGAAACGGCCCCAGAGAGGTTGAAACGGCCCCTGTGAGGTTGAGGCGGCCCCTGTGAGGCTGGGACAGCCCCTGGGAAGCTGAGAAAAATACCACATGAACTCACTCATTTATGGATAATAAGAACTATTATAAACTGATGAACAAAAATGGATACAGAGGCAGAGCAGCATTGAGCAGAATGTCAAACTACAGTGGGAACCCTGGGGAGGATTGGGGGGGGGTAGGAGATCAACCGAAGGACTTATATGCATGCATATGAGAATAACTAATGGACACAAGACACTGGGGGGTGGGGGAAGCCAGGGGAATGTCAAGGGGGAGAAAAAAGGAGACATGTGTAATACTCTTTGTAATACTTTTAAGAAATTAAAAAAAAAGAATTACAACCTGGATCTAACCCACACAAAAAAAACAACACAAAAACAGAAACCAATTTTAAGCATTCATCACATTCTGCATTCACTTTAAAAGTCATCATTTAAATATATTTGTATTGATTTCAGAGAGGAAGGGAGAGGGAGAAAGAGAGAGAAATATCAATGATGAGAGAGAATCACTGATTGGCTGTCTCCTGCACGCTCCCCACTGAGGATTGAACCCACAACCCGGGCATGTGCCCTTGACTGGAATTGAACCCAGGACCCTTCAGTCCGCAGGCCAACACTCTATCCACTGAGCCAAACCAGCCAGGGCTAAAAGCCACTGTTTAAATTCTTTTAGGAAGCAATCATGTTTATCCTGCTTGCCTTTTATGAGCTCTAAATATCTTCTTTCATAAATATTTTAAAAAATTATAAACCCTATCAGTTTTTCTGAGTTTATTACATTTCTAAGAACATTTATAAAATAAAATTAGAGTCAAAATACATAGTTTTATTGTTTTCATTCAAATAATACCAAACATCATTTCCCTATTGTTTCTTTCAAAACATGAGTTTTAATATTACCTTCATGGTATAGATGTACTTTTCAGGTATCATATTTTATCAAATGTACTTTGGAAGATATTTATTTTTCTACTGACACTGTTTAAAACTTTGACCACATTAAATGTCTCGCTTATGTCTTCGTATAAGTGAAGCCTAGCTATTATTCATCTCTTCCTCCTGGAAGGCCAACACCCCCAGGCTCTGTGCAGTGCAATGAGCTACCTATATATATCTTTTTTTTTTTTAATATGTATTTTTTTATTGATTTTTTTACAGAGAGGAAGGGAGAGAGACAGAGAGTCAGAAACATCGATGAGAGAGAAACATCGATCAGCTGCCCCCTGCACATCCCCCACTGGGGATGTGCCCGCAACCCAGGTACATGCCCCTGACTGGAACCGAACCCGGGACCCTTCAGTCCGCAGGCCGACGCTCTATCCACTGAGCCAAACCGGTTTCGGCTACCTACATATATCTTTAACATGCTGCATTTATTATGCTGCATTGCAATTGCCTATATACTTATCTATTCCCCCAATTTGACTGTAAGTAACTTGAGGACAGAGGCTGTAACTTAATCGGCACTGCTTCCCCAGTGCTTACACAGCACTTGACATACAGTAGGCATTCAATATAGACAGCTGACTGAACAAAATGGGCTTGAACGGTGCTCGTCCACTTATACACTGATTTTTTTCAATAAATACAGTTGGCCCTTCATGCCCACAGGTTTCCACCCACGGATTCAACCAACTGTGGATGGGATACAGCATTTTCACATTCCCAACCACGGTCTCCCAGCTGCAGATCAAACATATTGTTTTGCATTCACAGTTAGTTGAATCCACATATGCAAAGGGCCAACTGTAGAGTGAAAAGTTACATGTGGATTATCGACTGTATGGGGGTTGGCTCCCCCTAGCACCCAGCTTGTTCAAGGATCCACTGTATATAATGAATAAATTAATGGACTCAACAGTACTTTTATGAAGCAGTGCTGAATGAAAAAAACAAACCAATTGTCTCCGGAATTTCTTTAATTTATTTCATAAGCCTGTACTTTTCTAGGCTGAAAATTCTCAGACCATTCATTATCAGCTAACTACAACTAAGAATTAAACACATTTTAACCACAACTTCTCTGGTTATTGATACATAACAACTAGGTACAAACACTTTCCCATTCAACTAGTGGAATCGTAAGTCACTCCACATAAAGCAAGAGTACCTAGTGAGATAGCGGCAATGTGGTCTAACAAATGCAGAATGCATGTTAATTGTCTGAAATGACCAAGGTGTGCATTTGTTTACCTTGCAGGAAAAGTTTGTAGCTGGTTGTTTGCAAGATGCAAGATTCGCAGGTGTGGGTGCCCGACCAGGACAGGCACACACTGATCTGTCAGGAGGTTGTTGGTCAGATAGAGCAGCTGCAGGGCACTCAGGCTCTCCTCCCCTGCAGAAGCAGATGGCAAGGACTCCAGACTATTTGCGGATGCATTCAAGTACCTGAGGCTGACAGAGCACACACACATCATTTCCTGCACGGTTATTTATTGCCTTAGGTAGAAAACATCATGCCATCTCAGTAGGGAACACTGCCATTACATGCTCCAAAACTCATGACAAATGAAACTTCCTCCAGGTAGTTTTCTCTAATTGATTCTAACAACCAAAGTTCTTTTTACTCAACTCATGCAAGCCAAATAGACAGGAAATCATTCAGGCTTGGTAGTAGTCCCGGGCTTCTGTAGTGGCCTGAAGTCTACCTTAGCTTCATTTTTTACTGTCTTTATGTCCCCCCGAAAGAGTGCTGTTGAGTATCATGTTCACAAATATCCAAACTGTGAAGACACCCTTCAGAAAAATTTTTTGTCAGATTTCAACGTCATCATATTTATTTAGCCAAGCCCCTTGTAATCCCCTAATAATGGGCACAGCGCTGTTTCCAACTGTTTGCTATTACAGACATTATAATGAGCACCTTTGTATCCTTATCCAATTATTTATTTATACTACATTCCCAGAAGCAAAATTGGTTGGGGTCAAAAGATAGATATATCTTTAAAATTTTCATATATATTGCCAAACTGAGCTCCAGAAAGGGCAATACCAATTATACTTACAATATGTATTATATATACAAACACTGTTTTTTTCTTTTTATATACAAACATTTTTTAGAATTTCCAAAGATTTTATTTTTTGGAAAGTCCAACCAAGTGTATTGAGATGTATAAGCTGCCACACAAAGAACAACCCAGACACTTGTAGGCTAAATGCTTTTTGTATGTTTCCTGTAGCTGGCAATTTTCAACCTTTGCATCTCATGGCACACATAAACTACTGAAATTCTGTGCACACCAAAAAAGATATTATATTTCTTGCTGATCTGACAAAAAAAGGTATAATTTTGATTCACTCACATCAGAGGGCTTGTGTTGGCTGTTGTCATTATTTTATGTGACAATCTAAGAGAAAAGAGATCAGTGCCCCTGACTAAATAGTCAGGTATCACATGTTTTAAAAATTCTTGCAGCACATCAGTTGAAAATCACTGCTATAGCCTAAGTTAAATTACTAGTGCTTATCTCTATTTTCTCCATTTCTAAACTAAAGATAATATTGTCTTCTCCATATTGCAGAAGGCTATAATTAAAAACGAATCTTCATTGAATGGTGGGTGACATACACATTAGATATACCTGATTATGGATGTTAAAGTAAAAAAACAGTATTTATTGCTAATTTACAATGAGAAAGCAAGTAACACCTTCTGAAACAGTGTTACCTTTAAATGCAGTTTTCAAAGTAGGTAGTAAAAGAGTGATGCAAATAAAGAATAAAACTCAATGATAGCTTGGTAAAGCTAGAAGCAAAATTAACTTTAATGGTATGTCCTTTTTTCCTAATGAAAAAGCTAAAAATTGCCAAGAAAGAGGCATGAGAGCACTGCAATTTCTCTTTAAAGGTCATAATTGTATTTGTTTTCTGAGATGAAAGCCTGAACCTTCCCCACCTGTTTGAAACTGTTTACAACACCAAAACTTGTTACGTATTTGATGGTTATTTCAACTCTAGAGTCGAAGATTATCACCTCATAAAACAGTGTCATATTTTATTTCATAGAAAGTACAAATGACTCCACCCATAGCTGGACTATGAGGTAAACTATAAACCTAGTTCCAAAGGTCACCCCAATGACAAGCAGTGCAGTACTTACTTTAAGGCCTTGGAGAAGAGGGTGTCCGGCAGCCTGGTGAGCAGGTTATGCTGGATGTCCAACACCTCCAGAGGGATGTGCTCCACGAGCACTGGGAGGTTCTGCACGTGATTGTGTCCCACCATCAGTTTCCTAAGACTCAAGCTGCTAAGAATTCTGGAAGTGGGTGGGAGGGGGGACAGTACAAAGAAACAAAAAACTTACTTAAGTCTTTCTTTCTGAGTCTGCCCTTGGGTGTTTAATTAAATGAGTAAAATGAATAGAAACATACTCTTCTAGACAGTATAATCCAGGGGTCCTCAAACTACGGCCCACGGGCCACATGCAAATACAAATATTATATTTGTTCCCATTTTGTTTTTTTACTTCAAAATAAGATATGTGCAGTGTGCATAGGAATTTGTTCATAGTTTTTTTTTAAACTATAGTCCCGCCCTCCAACGGTCTGAGGGACAGTGAACTGGCCCCCTGTTTAAAAAGTTTGAGGACCCCTGGTATAATCCCTGACAAGTGCCTGAGCCAAGAAAGCAGCCATGGCCATATGTTTACCCACCTCCACCAGGAAGTCCTTACGGTCATCCTGGGAAAAGGTGAGTTAATGAAAGCAACCAGCACAGAACAGATCTAAACAAAAAATTTCTAGAATAAATCGATTTACTCTAGAATTGAGTGAATCTATTAATATAGGTAACTATAATAAATAACAAAATTCATTATAACAAAGCCACTATTCTGTGCTTACAATGTGCTAGGCCAGAGAAGGCGAACCTATGACACGCGTGTCAGAGGTGACACGCGAACTCATTTTTTTGGTTGATTTTTCTTTGTTAAATGGCATTTAAATATATAAAATAAAATAAAAAAAATATATATATATATATAAAATAAATATCAAAAATGTAAGTCTTTGTTTTACTATGGTTGCAAATATCAAAAAATTTCTATATGTGACACGGCACCAGAGTTAAGTTAGGGTTTTTCAAAATGCTGACACGCCGAGCTCAAAAGGTTCGCCATCACTGTGCTAGGCCACTTAACTATGAGGTTCAGAAGAAATAGTGACTGATTTGCCAAAGATCTCACATTGAATGTAGTCAATGGCATAATCAGGATTTGAACTAAGGCCTGATTCCCAAGGTTGTGTTCATACCTACTATGCTACAAAAGCCTCTTGTTTAACTTAAAACACTCCACTAGATGATAACATTTTATACCTTATGTAAATGGTATATTCAATGCTTGTAAATATACCACTTACCCCCTCTCCCAAGCACCTCTCTCTTCCCCGCCTCCCCACATGCAGAAGTCCCACCATATTGTATCTTATATTCAAAGTTCTGAATTTCTACAACATTTTATTTATACAGTGCAGTGATGAAAAGTGAAGGCAAAAATGACAACATTCAGCACTTGGCGGCGTGGCTCAGTGCTTGGAGCGTCAGCCTGCACACCGGAGGGTCTGGGGCTTGGTTCCTGGTGTGACCGGGGGCACATACCTGGGTTGCAGATTGGGGCATGTGTGGGAGGCAACCAATCAAGTGTCTCTTTCACATTGGTATTTCTCTCTCCCTGCCCCTCCACTCTCTCTAAAAATCAATGGAAAAAATATCCTCACTCCTCGGGTAAGGATTTTAAAAAAAAGAAATGACAACATTGCAATGTCAGCACTCACTACTTCCTAGTTAAGTGTGACCTTGGGCAAGTTACCGAGCCACTCCAAGCCTTAGTTTCCTCATCTGTAAGATGAGGATAACAGCACCTATATAATAATGCTGTCAAAGGACTATATAAAAGTAAAGTTCTCAGAACTTTGCCCAGCTCACAATAACTCATCCAATAAAAAGTATCTATTATAAGTATCATATCACCAACCTACGCCTGCAACCTGTTACATTTTATCAGTTATCTGGGCACAAGTCCCCTCAACTACCTGCTTATTACTAAGTTGCTTACAGGCCAGCCTATGCATTAGCTGTTACTATATCCCTCACAGCACTTCACATTGCCCTGCACTCAGCAGGTACTGAATATTTATTGAACAAATAAATGAAAGTACCTATACAAAGTAACCCAATCTAGAAGAATAATTAAATACATGCATACACACACAGATATCATTGTATACATACATAATATATATTAACACACACATACCTCATAGGAACCTCTGTCAGAAGATTATAGCTCACATCTAATACTTCTATCTTCTTTGCTTCACAGGCCCAGTCAGGGACACATTCCAGCTGGTTTCTATCAAAAATAAATCAACACAAGCCATCATTTACGATGATGAGTGGAACTCATTTCATTAGTCTGTAATATACCTGTTAACTGGCCCATGAGCCCCTTGAGGGCAGGAGCACTATACCTAAGCGTTCTTGGTCCACTACCGGAATGCACTAGGTGCTCAATGAATGTCGCTGATAGAGAGGTGGACAGAGATAAGCACCCAAACATGTATACTCCTGGATCAATTATACTGCATGCTCAAAGAAGATACAAAGGCTCTCAACAGCAGGAAAGCATACATATGATGGGATGACTGAAGGAGAGATGTGGAAAGACTTAATGGAAGAAGTGGCATTTTAAACAAACCTTTGAAGATGACTACAGGTAATAACTGGGGAAGAAGAATAGCAAATTCTGGGGAAAATGAACAAAATGAATAAAAGTGAGGAAGTAGGGGCACAAGATAACTAGTGGGGGGCTTCAAAACATTTAAAATGTGAATGCAAATATTTAGTAGAGCACTGAGCAGACACCTAGTAAAAATATTTTTTATTTTCAGATATTATTTAGTCTCTCTTGGCCTCAATGTACCTACTGATCAGTCGATTGAGACGACGAGGCAGAATGAAGTGAGGGCTGTAAGAGAAATGCAGATACGGCTACGATGGCTGAGTGAAAGAAGCACTTTGTCAGGAATGGATCAAGGCAAGCTCCCTAAGAAATAGGACATCTGGGTTATAATTTGAAGAATGTGGGACAATGACCTGAAGAGAGGAGGACATTCTAAGAAAGAGGGGACAACATGAGTGAGAACACAAAGGCAAGGAAAGAAATGGCATGGCATATGTGGGAATTATAACAAGCAGTTTGGGGAAACGGAGCAGAGAGTGGTAAGAAACAGGCTGGAGAAAACGAAATCATGTCCAGAAGACTGTGACTTTACCCTGCAGGTATAGGGGGATCACTGAAGAATTAGTAAGTAAGTACAATGTCAGTTTTGTAATTTTAAAAGTTCACTCTGTGGTTACCTTGAGGTCTGGTTGAGATGATTATATTAGTAAAAGGAAGACTAATCAGGAAGCTGTTACAGAATTCCAGACAAGAGATGATATAGGCCTAAGTGAGTGCTGATCCATGTGGAAGGGAGGAAGGGACTTCAGAAGTATTTAGATTTCTTGTGCCTCAAAACTACCAAATTATCCACATATGTCTTTTAAATATTAGGAATCAAACAAGCACCACCTTTATGAAGCACACTCACCTGGAAAGTTCTAGAGATGTGAGAAGACTGGGTACTGGATAGACATTCACTGCTGTCAGCCCTAATTGAAAAACAAAAGGGTGTCAGTAACATTGTCTAAAGAAGAAAGTAACTGAGAGTAAATAAGGAAAAAGTGACAGCGTCAGAAAGAAAAGAGGCCACCTACTGACATGAACTAAAGACAAAAGCCACTGGGTAACGCACATGAATGGCGTGGTCCCAATTTGAAGACCAAATACAACTAATGAAGGATCGTGTGTACTGCACTGGACTCATGCCAGACCAGGCAGTTGTTAACAGTAACTACTTAATTTTTTTAAAAATTGATAATTGGATTTTCACTGGCAATATTTTAACTTTTAACTACAGTACAACATAGATACAGAAAAGGACAACAATCTTACGCGCACAGATCGCTACATTTTTACACACAGACCACACCAGTGTAGCCAGTGCCCACTTAGGAAGCGGACCATTACCAGCTCCCAGGAGCTTCCTCTCATCCGCCTTCCAGTCTCCACCCCTTGCCGCCCTCACTCCCTATACCACAGGCTACTTTTGCTTATTTACATAAATTACACATACAGTCTGTAAAGTTTCTGATCTGGCTTCATTCACTCCTTATTGCACTTGTGGGATCTATTCACATTACTGCATGTGCGTGTAGTTCATTCATTCTCCTGGCAGTACGAAACTGTTTATATGACTGTACCACAATTTGTTTATTCATTTTAGAGGTACGGCACTGAAGTCTTTTCGAGTTGGGGTGACTACGAATAGTGCTTCTATAAATATTTTTTCCATGTCTTTTGTGGACTAATATAAGCATTTATGTTGAGTACTAGAGGCCCGGTGCACAAAAATTTGTGCACTCGGAGGCGGGGGGGGGTCCCCTCAGCCCGGCCTGTGCCCTCGCAGGCTGGGACCCCTCGGGGAATGACCACCTGCTGGCTTAGGCCCACCCCCTGGGGGATCAGGCCCAAGCTAGCAGTCAGACATCCCTCTGGCAGCCCGGCAGCCCTAGGGGGATGTCCACTTACCAGCAGGAAGCAGACCTAAGCTGCAGTCGGACATCCTTAGTGCTGCTGAGGGGGCGGGAGAGGCTCCCGCCACCACCACTGTATTGGCAGCCGTCAGCCTGGCTTGTGGCTGAGCAGAGCTCCCCCTGTGGGAGCGCACTGACCACCAGGGGACAGCTCCTGCATTAAGCATCTGCCCCCTGGTGGTCAGTGTGTGTCATAGTGACCAGTCATTCCCAGTCGTTCTGCTGTTAGGGTCAATTTGCATATTCCCCTTTTATTATATAGGATAGAGGCCTGGTGCACGGGTGGGGGCTGGCTGGTTTGCCCTGAAGGGTGGCCCAGATCAGGGTGGGGGTCCCCGCTGGAGTGCCTGGCCAGCCTGGGTGAGGGGCTGATGGGTGTTTGCAGGCTGGTCACACCCCCTTCAGGGTGGGGGTCCCCACTGGGGTGCCTGGCCAGTCTGGGTGAGGGGCTGAGGGCTGTTTTCAGGCTGGCCAAGCCCCCCAGCGACGGAAGCTCCCAGCCTCTCCTTTTTTTCTTTTATTCTGGGATTTATTTACCTTCTATAATTGAAACTTTGTAGCCTTGAGTGAAGCTCAGAGCCGGCCAGGGTGGGTGGGAAGCTTGGCTTCCTCCATCGCCAGGGGCAACCCAAGCCTCCTGCTCGCTCCAGCTCCATGGCCACGGCTGGCTGAAAGCAGGTATCTGGGGTTTATTTATCTTCAACAATTGAAACTTTGTTGGCTTGAGTGGAGCTCAGAGCCGGCCACAGCAGGCAGGAAGCTTGGCTTCCTCCATCACTGGGGCAACCAAGCCTCCTGTTTGCTCCAGCTCCGTGGCTGCCGGCCGCCATCTTGGTTGGGTTAATTTGCATATAGTCACTCTGATTGGCTGGTGGGTGTGGCTTAAGGCATAGTGAAGGTACGGTCAATTTGCATGTTTGTCTTTTATTAGTGTGGATAAGCTTAGGAGAGAACTGTTGACTACAGGGGGTGCATATACTGAACAGTTTTCCGGGGTGGTTGTACCAGTTTACACTCCCAACAACTGACACTGGTATTTTCAGTCTCTCATTCTAGTCCCTCTGGTATGTGTGCAGGGGTCAGTTTGCATATCCCCAATGACCTGTGAAGTTGACTGCCTTTTCCTATAGTAGCTGATCATTGGATAACTTCTTTTGCGAAGCTGACTCCTTTACTCTTGAGTCGTCAAAACTGCAAGTGTTGATGTGAATTCTTCCAGCTTGCTGAATTTAAGGATTCTGTAAACAGAACAGCTAAGTTCGATAAAGCCCCATTTAGTACAGTACTGTGACAGAACCTTGGTTACTAAGAAGGACTGCATCTATGTCAATAAGGTCTTTTCCAAAGGAGCCAGTTATTCAGATCTTTAGATACATTAAGAATAGAAAATGGTCCTGATAATATTTCCATGGCGAAAGACCTACTACCTTCTCACGATATCTATAAACAGCACAACACTCATCAGCAGTGACACTATTCTGACCTAATCGCAGCTATAATATGAAGCTTCTGTAACATGGTTAAAGGCATCAAAAGAATTCCTTAACAATCTTTTATCCTAATAACGCATTTTAGAGATACAGAAAAGACAACAAAATAATGAACACTCTCTTCCACCTATCATGTAGCTTTTAACAAATTTTGACATTCTGCCTAATATGCTCCACTTTTTAAATTAAGAATTGAAACACTGCACATACCAGGTAAACATCATCCTGAATATGATTTTTATCATTCCCGTGGATTCTTTCATAGTGTTATGGCATACTTATAGCTAAGAAAACAACATTTTGTATGTTTTAAAATTTGATAACTATCCTAGTACATATAATTATGCACTTCCTTTTTTTACTCAAAAGTGCTTCTGAGATTTATCCATATTGACACACAAAGCTTTAGTACCTTGATTTCCATTGCTGTGCAATATTCTATCATACAAATATGTCATGGCTTAGTTTCCCTATTAATAGTCTTATTTTTAATTTTTTTCACTATAACAAACACAATGCTATGCTAAGCATTCTTGTACACATCTCCTTCTACACATGAGTGTCTCTGAGAGATATTCCAAGCAGGGCCCTGTGTGTCTTTACCTTCTCCAACACCTCACACTGCTCTCCAAGGGGGTTTTATCAACCACACTCAGACTAGCAGTGTATAAAGCGCTGCCTCTCCCTACCTTCAATAGCACTTAGCATTATTTTTTTTTTATTTGATGAGTATAAGATGGTATTTAAATTTTAATCCCTCTGACACTTAGTGAAACTGAACATTTTTTCCTTTCCTTCTTGAAACACAGAAAAAGTAATTATAACTTCTTTGGTAAAGATGAACTCTCCATTAAAAAATGACTTCAACAAATAACAGGCCTTTTACATTGGAAAATATTCCTGGAGCAAATGACTATCAAAACGAGGGGTTTCTCTTTCTAGAACTGAGGCAGCACAAGGTTTTAGATTAGAAGTTGGCAAAGGGTTAAATATTTAGTAAATATTTGGCACTTAGTGAAGCTCAAAGCATCTTGTAATGTCTTTTGTATGCATATTTCAACCACTTCAGTTTTGAAAGCAAACTGAAAAGACAAGGCGAGGTCTCAATAACCCTCAAATTCTATTTTACAGAGAGGTGAGGACCAACATAGATGCCATTGTTCTTGGAAAGCTGAGAGCTGTAAGAGAAGAAAAAGGAAGCCAGGCAGAGAACTCACTGTTGGAATTGGCGTAGAGAGTCCGCAGGGAGAAGCCACTGAGTGTCAGCTCCCTCAGCTGGTTCCGCTCACAATGCAGCTGCTCCAAGCTACAGAAGGAGCTAAGATCTAAGTCAGTCAGTTGGTTGTCCCGCAAGTCCATGTGGGTGATGTATTTATTTCCCTCCAGATTTTCAATTACCATGGTTTTCAAATGGTTCATCCTTAATATTCAAAAATAAGGAAATCATTAGAAACAAAATCTACCAAATGTGCTTATCAAAAGAAAAACAGGAGAGGTATGATGCCTTTCTCTCTTTCTAAACAACTTAAGAATTTCACTACTTGCCTCATTTTGCAAGGTACTAAGTTAAGCTTCTGTAACATGATTAAAGGCAGTCAAAAGAGAAGTCCTTCTGATTCTAGAACTGAGGCAGCACGAGGTTTTAGATTAGAAACTGGCAAAGGGCTAAATATTTAGTAAATATCTGAAGTTCAAAGTATCTTGCAGATAGCTGTACCTTAAGTTCTTTATTTTAAGTCAGATAATCCAGACTGGCAAATACATAACAAGTTAAATAAGGAGAAAGGAAAAAAGAACCATGATCCCACAAAGTTAGTTAACTTCCACCCAGATAACTAATAAAGTGAGGTAGGGACGAAGGGATAGGACCAAGGACCAGAAGACGGACATAACCTCTGGGTTAGTGAGCAGCAAAGCAGGCAAGGAGGCCACGGAAAAAGCCAGAGGAAGCAGCCCACACTGCCTCCCTCCCCTTGCTCTGCCTGTTCTCTCTAGTGCTAAGATTCACATTACATTAATTAGTGGAGAGGAAAATAATCGGTATCTACATGGAATAGTTCAAGGGCAAATTATAGAAAATGGCTTCTTGGTTCCCTTATATACAAGTATATTACTTAAGGCACGCAGGCCTGTTCTCATTTTCTTGTAGTCCAATACATTTTTCTATTACTCTATCTTTAGAAGGATAGCAAAGGCTTAGTGTAAATGACAGAACATCTCGTGTGTGTCTTTTACAGCTTCCCTTAAGAAAATATAACTAAGAAATAGAATTCTTAAAAAATTATTATTAGTAAAACCTTTTAACATTTTAATTATAATAAATGGATATCAAGAAGAAACCCGCCGAAACCGGTTTGGCTCAGTGGATAGAGCGTCGGCCTGCGGACTGAAAGGTCCCAGGTTCAATTCCGGTCAAGGGCATGTACCTGGGTTGCGGGCACATCCCCAGTGGGAGATGTGCAGGAGGCAGCTGATCGATGTTTCTCTCTCATCGATGTTTCTGACTCTCTATCTCTCTCCCTTCCTCTCTGTAAAAAAATCAATAAAATATATTTAAAAAAAAAAAAAAGAAAGAAACCCAATGATTCAACAGAAAAATGGTCAAGTTTATAGAAAAACACAAACTGCCAATCAATAAGCATTAAGAAGATGCTCAACCTCAATCATAAAAACTGATTAACACAAAGAAATACTATTCCTATCTACTGCACTGACAATAAGGAGAAAGACTGCTAAAATCCAACATTGATAAGGATGGGAGGAAATAGGAATTCTCATAAAATGTTGCTGGGAGGTGAGTTAAATAACCTTTGTCAAAGGCAAGTTGTCAACATCTTATCATGTGGAACACCTATACCTCATTAATAATCTCTATTGATTGAAAGGTGAAGCTTTGTTACATCTTTGAAACCATAGCTTTAAAAGCCTACTGTTTTAAAAAAAAGTCTTTATAAAGAGGAAACCTAAAGGTCCATGAGAAGTCCATCTAAAGGAGATATGGTAACAAATGACCTTACCTCAAGTCTACGTGCTTGATATGGCTCATCCTGCTCAGCACCCCTAGGTTTAGGACTTCCAGTTGATTTCCTGCCATAACCACTTTGTCTAACATGGTGAGTCTCTCATACACCTCGGGAATGTGACTGAAGTTGTTGAAGGAAATTCCAAGGGAGGAAAGCTGTTGCAGATTTCCCAATTCTTCAGGCAAAGTAGTCAGAAAGTTGCCATCAAGACAGAGAGTTTGAAGACTATAGGAAGAACACAAAACAAGTCTACTTTATGAAAGGTTTTAACTGGAATGGACAGAACTAGAATTATGGATTCTAATTTATGTCACTAGTTTTTATGAATCCAATAAATGATAAAATGTCCTAAGTATCTATAGAAACTTATTAATAAGATGGCTTAAACATAGCTGACATTGATGGTCCCTCCAACATCAAAAATAGCCAGAGCCTCTGCTATTGAAATGAGAGACACTAGTCACTGCTATAGGCAAGTAACTGTTGCTGACAGAATGCTCATAATTACAGGACTTATTTCACTGGGAGAGCACATGGTACTACTTTCAGTCCAAATGCCAGACCAGTAACTTATTCTGCCAGGGACATGGAGAAACTAGTGACAAGTCAAGATACTTACTTTAGGAGATTGCCAATCTGACTTGGCAGGTCGTGAAATCCATTACAGGAAAGGTTTAGCTCAGTCAGGGTAGAAATCTCACATAACAATACAGGAAACAACCCAAGTTTGTTATGGGACAAGTTCAGGCCCTTCAGATGAGAAAATCTAAAAAGCAAAAGCACAAATTATTTACATATATACTATTGAATGAGAAAGCAATCTATTTAAATGCTCATCATAGAATTTGTTCCACAAATATTCACTGGGCTCTCACTATGTGCCAAATTGGGCACAGCACAGATGCTAAAATGACCAATGCTCAGTCCAGGCTACAAGGGATCCAGATCTAGTGTTATGGGAGGTCTCTCTTTTCCTTAAAAAGGCAAAAAATCTTGAAGACAAGCTTATGTTGGTACAATTAAGTCACACTGATATACTTGAAATCTTTTCCTTTATTAAATTTCTACATGCAATACAACAAAGACCTAGCAACAATTAATCAACTCATAGACCAGTGATGGCGAACCAATGACACACGTCAGAGGTGACACGCGAACTCATTTTTTTGGTTGATTTTTCTTTGTTAAATGGCATTTAAATATATAAAATAAATATCAAAAATGTAAGTCTTTGTTTTACTATGGTTGCAAATATCAAAAAATTTCTATATGTGACACGGCACCAGAGTTAAGTTAGGGTTTTTCAAAATGCTGACACGCCGAGCTCAAAAGGTTCACCATCACTGTCATAGACACAGGAATAGCTAACATGTAGACCAAATCCCTTTATAAGCAACTTTTCTTCATATTGAAATTATATTGGTTCAAATGTCACTTGAAATGAATGGGCCACTTATATGAAGCTTAAGACATGTATATAATATGGAGTTTTACTGTAATATGATCTGTAATATGACAACACGAAATAGTAATTACTAGTGCTTCTATTTTGTTGGTACAAGTGAAAGTATCTCTACTGTCTTAGCCAGAGACAGTATTAACCTAAATTGGACCCGCAGAAGTCACTATGGTAACGCTCCTTTGGAGTAGTGTACTTCACTATACGCTGGTGCAAGATGGTAAGGCTGAGGCGGTGTTCTCCACGGTGAAGCTCTGTATCACCTGCTTCCAGATTTGAATCCTTGTGCCTCACACTAACACTCCTCTTCCAAATTTTCAACTCTCGATTTCTGTTTTTGTTTTGTTAATCCTCACCCGAGGATATTTTCTCCATTGATTTTTTTAGAGAGAATGAAAGGAAGGGGGAAAGACAGAGAGAGAGAAACATCAATGTGAGAGAGACTCATCAGTTGGTTGCCTCTCACATGTGACCTGTCTGGGGCTGGGATCAAGCCTGCAATCGAGGTATGTGCCCTTGACCGGAATTGAACCCCCAACTCTTCAGTCCATGGGCTGATGCTCTAACCACTGAGAAAAACAGGCCAGGGCTCAACTCTTGATTTCTAATTGTACTGACATTGAATACTGATTGTGGCCTTGGTGCCTTAACTTCTGAATTCCTAATCCAACCCTCAAACTAGATTTACCCTATTTTCATAGCAACTCAGAAGGTAATGTTAAAAAAAACACTTCCTTAAAATTATAGCTTGTTTTTATTTTCTAAATACCAATATTATTAAAACAATGATCTCATTACTAATCATAGGCTTAAACTTGAAAAACTTTGTAAAATGTGAGATAAAAATCATACAGCTTTCTGTAATTTATTCTAGAAATATCAGTTACTAAGGAAGTACATAAAATGTCACTTCAATGTGTACTATCTTTTTAATCACCATGTAATTTGACTGCTTTAATTTCCAATTTCTCCCCTCCCCATAAGAAGCCCAGATAATTACTTATACCATATATTTATTCACTGCCATCCATTTTCAAAGGGAAGAGGGAGGTGACAGATTGAGTGCAGATTGGGAATAGGAAATATATTTTAACAAAGGGAATGGAAAATATATGGGTCATACCTTAGTCCCTTAGGAGTGAAATAGTGCCTTATTAGAAGAGGGAAGTTTCATAGCTAATAAAAGGTTAGAGTTGGCAGTAGCACATACAAAGGAAAAGTAAAAGCCCTAACCTGGGAGTGGAATTCTTTCAATTAGGCCTATTCCCTTTAAGTCACTTATGTTTGATACTTTTGATTTGAAAACTTCCATAAACTGAATCTCTCAATTTACCCTGGCTACATCACTATCAGTAAATTCAGAAGATAATCTAGATCAATGGCAGTTCAATGTTGCCTCCGTAACAGAAATTTTGCATCTATTTTCTGTTTTATAGAGGGGGAAGGAAAATGGGAAAATTGTATAAAAAATTTTACTTCCTCTTCAAAAATGGAAAATACGTAGATGATGGTAAGCATACTCACTCCTAAGTAAAACCACTAAAGTACTGATTATGATTCATTTTTTTAAAAATATATTTTATTGATTTTTTTACAGAGAGGAAGGGAGAGGGATAGAGAGTTAGAAACATCGATGAGAGAGTAACATCGATTCAGCTGCCTCCTGCACACTCCCTACTGGGGATGTGCCCGCAACCCAGGTACATGCCCTTGACCAGAATCGAGCCTGGGACCCTCAGTCTGCAGGCCAACTCTATCCACTGAGCCAAACCGGTTAGGGCTATGATTCAATTTTTAGTAAGTTAGTCCGAAAACCTATTCTCCACATACTTGTAAAGAGTGTCAAGGCCCCCTGGCCTTTCTAGTTGCATGAAGTTATGTCGCAAGTTGAGGTAGGTGATATCTTGACTGTAGAAGAGATGCTCAGGAACCTCCTCGAGGCTGTAACATGAGAGGTCGACAGTACTGATTCGCTGGGACACCACCTGAATAAGGTCAAAGAGAAGAGCATCTGAGCTAGTACTGCATGCTCTCGCCCAGCACAGCATGGAACGGCATTTACACAAAAAGGCCCGGGTTAAAAAGAGAAGAAAAAAAGGCAATGAGATCTAATTATTCATTTATAAAAACCAGCTAATATTTACTTTTCCTAAAACCATAAGCTGTTAGGAATACACAAAGGCATGCTGTAAAGTGTCTATAAGCAAAATATTAAGAAATATAAATCATAAAGATGGAAAAGTAACATTTCATGCAAGAAGTAAAGTTAAGATGATTCAAACTAACCACGAAACTTTGGGAGGCAGTGAGATATTGAAAGACATGGCCTTCTGTAGCCACATGAACTGTGCTACTTACTAGTACAGTTTCTACATCTGCACTAGTGAAGATAAAATTAAGTAATCAAGCACACAGCACACTGCTTAGCATTCAAAAGATGCTCAAAAAATATTAACTTCTCAGGGCAAAAGAATGCAATAGCTACTAAAAATTGAAACTAGATTTATACCGAGCAGATTTTATTACACAATATAAGTACAGAAAATCCAATAAGACAAAAATCAGGTTTATATTTCTATAATAGTATGCTAATAAAACATGGGTTCTGAAAAATGGGTCTAAAAAAAACAAAACAAACAAAATACCACTGGAGAAGTCATTCATGTTTTGATGACAGGTCATTATATTGAAACAACCCTTTATGCAATTACTTAGTTCCACAAAGAAAAATGTGTTAAAATTCTGCGAACAGGAGGATTTAGAAATTGCAATACAACTTTAGAGCACTTGTCATTACAGGCTAAAAAAAGTAGAAATTACGCTGAAAAGCTAATTATCCTCAGCATACAGGAATAACCATTTGTGGCAGGATCACAGGTCATGTCCCATCGTAAGTTCAAATCTGAAGTGGTTCATCAAAGCTGTGCTAAATGTAAACAGACCAAGGAAACTAGGCTACCAGTTAGGGAATAATTCCATCCATCACCAACTACTCCGGTCTACCGAAAGTCATTTGAATCTCATTCCTTCAAGGCCTTACCCTCCACAAAGAAGTGGCATAAAAGGTAAATGCACCTTAAAATACTTTTGAAAGCATTTTGTACTATCCAAATATAAATAAGTTAAAGACCTGACAATAATTCCTTTATTTCATTCATTATATACTAAAAAAAAAGGCCTAGAATAAAATGTGTACTAGTAAGAATTATAATTCACTCTCTTGGGATTAAGTTTAGTTTCAAAATACATTTCTATTGGGCTTCTACATTCTTATCACCACATCATGCCATTTGACAGCTTATCACCTTGGATGCTTGCCGTTGCCATCTCTGGTACTCAGCCAAAGTCTCAAAGCTGACATGATAGGTCTGAGCCTGGGCTCCAGCTGAGCTGAATGCAAGGGAGTACTGCCTTCGCTTCACTTCTTCTACCTGAAGAAGAGTAGGAAAGAAAACAAGAATCCATTTTTTAAAAATCCTAGTCAAAAAACAAAGGACAATAACAAGATAATAACTCAATTTTTTAAAAGATGGCAAAGGATCTGAATAGACATTTCTCGAAAAACTATAAACAGTCAATAAACACATGAAATGATGTCAATGTCATTAGTTATTAGATAAATACAAATCAAAACCACGAGATACCACGTCACATCCACTAGGATGGCTATAAAATAAAAAAGACAGGTAATAAATGTTGGGTAACAAGTACAGCAAGGTTGTGGAGATACTGGAATCATCATACACTGCTGGTGAGAATATAAAATGGTTCAGCTACTTTGGGAAACAATGTGGCAGTTCCTCAAAAGATTAAACACAGAGTAAGTATATAACCCAGCAATGCCACTTCTAAGTATAGACCCAAGAGAACTGAAAACATACATCCATACAAAAACTTATAAATTATAGCAGTATTATTCATAAAAGTGGAAACAACCTAAATGTCCAATAGGTAAAAGTATAAAAATGTGGTATAGCCATAGTGAAATATTATTCAGCAATAAACAGGAATAAAATGTTGATATACACTACAACATGTATAAACCTTGAAAACATTATGCTAAGTAAAAGAAACCAGTCACAAAGAACCATACATTGTATGATTCCATTTATCTGAAGTATCCAGAATCAGCATATCTGTAGAGACAGAAAGAAGATTAGTAGGTGACTAGGGCTGGGAAAATTATGGCTAAGGAGGGTCGGTTTCCTTTTCAAAGTCATGAAAATATTCTAAAATTGATTGTGATAATGGTTGTATGACTCTTCAAGTACATTAAAAGACATTAAATTGTACACTTTAATTTTTTTTAAATTTGTTGAGACAGAGACATCAATTTGTTGTTCCACTTATGCTTTTATTGGTTGATTCATATATATATACACACACATATATTTATTATAATTGATGTTTACTCTTTTTAGATATTTTTATTGATTTCAGAGAGGAAGGGAGAGGGAGAGATAGAAACATCAATGATAATAGAGAATCATTGATCGGCTGCCTCCTGCACTCCCACCCCCACTGGGGATTGAGCCCACAACCCAGGCATGTGCCCTTGACCAGAATCGAACCCAGGATCCTTCAGTCCGCAGGCTGATACTCTATCCACTGAGCCAAACCAGCTAAGGCTATATTTTTTTTTATTGATTTCAGAGAGGAAGGGAGAGGGAGAGATAGAAACATCAATGATAATAGAGAATCATTGATCGGCACTAGGGATCGAGCCCATAATCTGGGCATGTGCCCTGACTGGGAAATGAACTGTGACCTCCTGATTCATGGGTTGATGCTCAATCACTGAGCCACACCAGCCAAGTGATTGGTTGATTCTTGTATGTGCCCTTACAGCAGCGGTTCTCAACCTGTGGGTCGAGACCCCTTTGGTGGTCAAACGACCCTTTCACAGGGGTCGCCTAAGACCATCCTGCATATCAGATATTTACATGACAATTCATAACAGTAGCAACATTACAGTTATGAAGTAGCAACGAAAATAATTTTATGGTTGAGTCACAACAGGAGGAACTGTATTTAAAGGGCCAGAAGGTTGAGAACCACTGCCTTACAGGGATCAAACCCGCAACCTTGGTGTTTCAGGACAACGCTCTAACCAGTTTAGCTACCAGGCCAGGACTTAAATAGTACACTTTAAATGGATGAATTGTATGGTTTGTTAATTATATCTCAATAAAACTATTTATAAAAAGCAAAAGAATACTTATTTAACAAGTATGTTGAAAGAGAACTCAGTGCATAATCATGAGTAAATTTATGATTCTTTAAATCACAAAATAGTCTTAATTTGACAATTAAATATTTGTTGAATAAATACATACTGTTATTCTGGATGCTGGAGACACAACAGGGGGAAAACAGCAAAGCCCCTCCCTGCTCTCAATGGAGTTTATATTTGAAAGGGGACAAACACTCTAACACCAAAACTGTGACATGCTATATAATGAGTAATATGAAGAAAAATAGAGCAGGGTAAGGGCTTGGAGGGGAACAGGGTGGGTGGTCCGAATGATGAGTAGGAAGTCAAGGAAGGACTCACTGAGGAAGTAACATGTGAACAATGACCCTAAGGAAGGCAAGGAGCAAGGCAAGGACACCTGAGGGAGAAGCAGCAACAGCAAGTACAAGTCCCTATGATGCAAGAATTCTGCTGATTCAGGACAAGAATCTCCAGAACAGGCCTACATGGTAAGAGGCAAAGTTTCCATTCAAATGTTAGACTGCTCCAACCCTTTCCCCCCAACACTTGAGCACACTGGAGGTAGCTGCCTGCCTGCAAGGGGTGCCCTGGCCTGCTTTGTGGACTCACCTCCTCCCTTACTCACTAGGTGCTGGGCTAGATGCCATTTCTGACTCCCTCCAGGGCTGAAGTGGAAGGGGAGGAAGGACAGGGAATCTAAGCCCAAAGGTTCTGACTAGGCTAGCAGTCCATAACCTCACTCCACACTCTCTGGGCCCAGATTTTAAAGGGAATTTAAAAGCCAATTTCAATGGGTCCTTCAGAGGGTTCTTTGGATTATACCCACCAAGCCCAACCCAACCAATGATGGCTTCTCCCAGGTCCCTTGACCTGGCTAATGAATGTTATTCCAGCAACTGACCACTCCCTCCTCATACCCAAAGGAATCTGGTGGTCCATTTACAGCCTGTCCTCTGGTAAATCCTGTTTGCCCCTCCAGGTGGCCCTACTGGACATGTTCTAAGAGAATCCACCCACTCAACCAATGACTCTCGCTCTCTCTCTCAATCCATCTGAGTCACAAACTGACCAACGCATGAGTTATCACCAAAGCAGTCAGATAGCCTATCTCTTATCCTCAGGACTTCCTGGTCAGAAGTCAGGACACCGGTCCATTATGCCCCCTTTACTGCAGGAGACCTGCATCAAGCTCTCTCGCATCCTGCTGAAACCTCTTTCACCAAGCTTGAGGAAAGAGGCAAACTCCCTGTTCCCATCTGGGATGGCAGTGGGGATTCACAGCACAACAGCTTTCTTCAAAGAAAAATTTCCAAGTCCAACCTAAAGAGCTTTGATGAGGATGAAGTATTTTTATAGTAACTATATTTACATCTTTGTCTGACATCTAGCTTTGGTATATCATAGCTACTAAATCTTAGTGAGTCGGCTGGAAATTTCCGAGTGATACTCATAAATCATTAGGTTTCTGGTGCCAAGTAAACACTGAATCAAGTGGCAGAAACATAAAATAGTTTCAGCAAAAAAGAACCATATTAAAAAGATCCAATAAAATTAAATAATATTTATAACTTTCTATTGTGATGCTCACAGCATGAACATTTTTCTTAGCAATAGAACATTGTAGTTGAATGAGTCTGTGTCAAAATAAAGAATCTTATTGAAATGAATAACAGATACTGATTGTTTTATAATAATTTTCCCTTTTAAATATTCATTATGGGATGCTGACACAGAAAAATATAGTCATACAATGTCTAATACTGAGAAAGGTTTGTAAATCTCCCACTAGAAGTTAATTTGTCAGCCCTGGCCTGTGTGTCTTGAGTGGTTAGAGGACAGCCCACACATGGAAGGGTTGTGGGTTCAATTCCTGGTAAAAGGCACGTGCCTGGGTTGCAGGTTTGATACCAGGCCCATTGGGGCGCATGCAGGAGGCAACTAATCAATGTGTCTCTCTCACAGTGATGTTTCTCTCTCTCTCTCTCTCTCTCTCTCTCTCCCCCCATCCCTCTCTCCCTCTCACTCTCCTTTTTCTTTTTCTATTTTTTAAAATGCATTTTTATTGATTTCAGAGAGGAAGGGAGAGAGAGATAGAAACATCAATGATGAGAGAGAATCACTGATCGGCTGCCTCCTGCACACCCGCCACTAGGGATTGAGCCCACAACCTGGGCATGTGCCCTTGACTGGAATTGAACCTGGGACCCTTCAGTCCGCAGGCCAACACTCTATCCACTGAGCCAAACCAGCTAGGGCTCTCACTCTCTTTACAAAAAGGCAATGGGAAAAATTCCTTAAGTGAGGACTTACACACACACAAAAAGTTAACTTGTCGACTTCTCTGGGTAATTGTTAATTTTTGTATTATATATGTTCGGACTACATTGTAAAATGTGCAACTTCAGAATTATTAAATATTCATGGTGAAATATTGCTCTCATCAATTTGTAGTGAACCTCTTTTTCCCTGTAATGCTTCTGCATTAGTCTTTTTTGGGAGGCAAGTTTTATTGAGGCACAATTTACATAAAATTTGTAGATTTTCTTTTTTAATTCACTGGTTCTAAGTGAACAATTTGGTAAGTTCTTATAAATGAATATAGTTGTATAACCCCATCACCCCCCAAATTTCCCTTGTGCCCTTTTGCAGTCAATCCCCTTCCCTCCATAACCTGATAACCAGTCATTTGTTTCCTATCATTATAGTTTTCTTGTCTTTTTTAGAATTACACAAATGGAATCATACAGTAAAAAGAATTTTTTATACCTGGCCTCTTTCACTTCGATTAATGCTTTTGAGATTCATCCTCGTTCTTATATGTATCAGTAGTTTATTCCTTTTTATTGCTTAGCAGTATTCCACCGTATGGATATACAAAATGTTCATTCACTAGTCAATGAATATTAGGGGCAGCTTGTAGTTTCAGGGAATTATTCACTTAAAGTTGTTATAAAGATATATGTTCATTTCCCAATACCTAGAACTGGCAGATCATCTAATAAGCATGTGTTTAACTTTCTAAGAAACAAATAAACAAAAAAAAGGTTTCCAAAGTGACTGCATTCCAACCAATGATGTATGTGTTCCAGTTGCTCCCCATCTTTGATAACTAGGTATTCATCAGTCTTTTTATTTTAGTCATTCTAGTGTAGTATCTAACTGTGATTTTAATCAGCATTTCTCTAATAACTAATGATGATGAGAATCTTTTCATGTGTTTATCTGCCATCAGTATATCTTCTTTGGTAAAGGGTCTGTTCAAATCTTTAGCTCTGTTTTTTACTAAGTTACTTGTCTATCACTGTGTTGTTAAAGTTCTTTATATATTCTGGATACAAGTCCTTTGTTGTATATAGATATTCGTGTAAATGTTTTGTATGTTACTATAACTATAGCAATTTTATTTTGGTTGCTATTTGATTAGTGCAATTTTTACATCATTTCATGTTCAACCTTCTAAGTTTTAGGTGTCTCTTTTAAATAGCAAGTAGTAAGATTTAAATAACAATCTGATATTTGCAATTATTGTGATTACTGATATATTTGGATTTATTTCTATTACAACTTGTGATAACTTACCATGCAATTTATTTTGCTTTTTCCCCTCTTTTCCTGTCTTCTTTTAGCATTACAGATATTTTATATTCTTTCTCCCCTCTACTTTTAGTAGTTATCCTTAAAATTTTTAAATGCATACTTAATTTTTCTAATAACGATGAAAGCTACTTGGTGTTTCTATCCTCTTATCCCAAGACTGCATCACACTTTATTATGGAACATACCACCACATCCTGAATATTGTTCAGGGTAGTTTGTACTCTAGTAGTTTAATTTCATAATTAAAATATATAAGTTTTTTTAATGTATTTCTTTATTGATTTCAGAGAGGAAGAGAGAAGGAGAGAGAGATAGAAACATCAATGATGAGAATCATTGATCGGCTACCTCCTGCACACCCCCTACTGGGGATCGAGCCCACAACCCAGGCATGTGCCCTTGGCTGGAATCGAACCTGGGACCCTTCAGTCCGCAGGCTGACGCTCTATCCACTGAGCCAAGCCGGCTAGGGCGAAATATCTAAGTTTTTAAAAAATCTTATAATAAATGTTTACCACCATATTTTATCAATTTCTGCATTTATAGTTTCTTATATCAAATATCTTCCCTCTGAATTTACTTTCCTTTGTTGTTCTATTTTTTCTTTTACTTTTTTTTCTTCAGGAGGAGGTTGCTTTTTAGAAGCACATCCTTCATTAGTTCTTTCGGTGAGAATGTCAGCTTATTAGTCTTTGTCCTAAAATGTCCTATTTTGCCTTGACTCTCATAAGATAACTCAGCTGGCTATAAAACACAGGTTGACATTTATTTTCTTTCAGCAATTGTGTAGTCTTCTAGCACATACTTTGATGAAAAGAAGACTGTCGTTGGCTTGTCAATTCTTTGTAGGTAATCTTTTTCTCTCTGGAAGCTTTTATTATTTGCTCTTTGTCCTTCATGTTCTGCAATATGTCTAGATGTAGATTTATTTTTATTTATCCTACCTGGTACACTATATATTTTTTATCTGAACACTCAAGTTTGTCTTTACTTCCAGAAAAATTTCAACCATTATTGCTTTCCATTCTCCTCTACTCTCTTCTCTGGAACTCCTATTAATGTATACCAGCACCTCATTTAAGGGCTCTTTTATATTTTTATATGTGAAATTCTTCAGCACATCAATTAATTTATTAAGTTGTAAAACAGTGGCTTAAATACAGAGTCAGTCCAAAACTGGTACAGCAGCTCCACAATGTCACCAGAGACCAAAATGCTTTCTACTTTCCAAATGATCACACTCCGCATATGCTTGCTATTCTCAATCACCGTATGACTGCTCCACCTCCAACACTGGGCAACTGTGTTGGGAAGACAAAGTAGATAAAGAGTCAAGCCATTCATGTCTGCCCCATTTTGAAGGGTTTTCCCAAAAGTCCCACCTGGAAACTTTAAACTTTTGTTTATACTTGCAAGGGAGGTTGGGGAGGTTTTTTATCTTGGTATACTGCTACCCTAAACAAAATTCTGTTCTATTATGAGGAAAGAGAAAGAATGGGCAAGAATTACTTGAATGTAAGTTTCTTTTTTTTTTCTTTCTTGCTCTATCTCACATTTCTTCCCCACCAATCCCCCAACCTTGCCCTCACTCATTTTCTCCCTTTGGAGAAATTTTACTTACTTTCTTCATTCATTCCTTCAGTGCCCCGCCCCCCCCAAGGGCAGAACCAGGTCTCATACTGGTAGTGTTGGGTTCCTGCCCCATGGTTGATATGGGAATTACATACATTCATTCATTAAGCCAGTTGGAGCTTGATCATTTCCTGATCACAAGCCATATAACTGGGTCCTCTCACTTCTTTAGGACCATAGATAGAAATCAGCCTTGGTTCCAGTGACTGGTTAACAGTTTTGGTTTTTTGGTTTTGGTGTGTTTTTTCCAGCTTTCTTTCAGGAACAAAGACTACTACTCATCTCCTGGCTTCAAGCAGTAAGACGGTGCCAGGTCCCTCATCATGAGCAGAGCACTTTTAGACCCAAATACTTACAACAGCTGAACTCCTGGGTGGCCACACCTTTCAGACCCAGAGCCCAGAAGGTCCTCAGTTTCAGACCTACTCACCACTTACATTTTTATTCTATATTCTTAAGCCCAGCTATATCTTTTTTATATATTTATCTTTTTATTATGCATATTTTATCTACATTGCTGTAGAGACATGCAGATTGGATGTTTCAAAGCATGAATTTACAGTCATTTTGTCTGGAGGCTCTCTTAAATTCAGATTGCCATTGATGGGAAATTCTCTAGTACAGATGCAAAAAATGACGTCTCCATGGCTGCTGGTTGGAGACTTTTGACCGCCCCGCAGTCTGAATTTTAGTCTAACAAGGGAGAGAGGAGAAACTAGAAAGAATCTATTGGTGATGGATAATGGCAGCTACTTCTAGTTTCCAAAAGCAGCTTCTAGTGTTAGAATCTTCTGTCTGCTCTTGGTGTTACCAGTGCCTACCAATGGAGACATGAGTATCTTCCAAAGGACTCCACAACAGAACTTGGGGCATGGATACCATTTGGCTCTCCCATAAAATCTGTAATGTAAATAAAGCTGCTTGATGCTTAAATTAGCCTGAGTCAGTTTTTTCATTTAAACCTAAGAACTCTTAAAGACCAGTTTTGTGATGTAAGCATTAACAACGCTCATATTTTTTTTCTTTTAAAAGATGTGAAAAAGCTATAAAAAGCATATATGATTTTTTAAAATTAAGATGATCAAATGAAGAATAATTCATCTTTGTGAGTCTTACCTTTCCCCCAACCAGAGGCAAAATGTGCATCTTTCCAGTTTGACAATCCTTCACTGAGGAAACGATGAGGCAGGTGCCACAGAGAACAACTAGGCGTTCAGCCCACTTATGCAGCTGGGTCTTCCCCTTGCGTACATTATAGATGCCAGAGAGAAGGATTCGATCCAGTTGATCCATCTGGCATGGTTTCTCTGAAAAAAAACACCAACAACAGTACTTTAGAAGCCACATTTTAAGTAGAAGAAAAACACTAAAAGGAAAAAAGGAAGTATTATGTGTCAACATTCAGCAACCTGGTTTAGAGATGTAAGCAACCAAGCAATATAAGTATTACAAAATAAGATCTTAGCCCTGACTGGTTTGGCTCAGTGGACAGAGCGTCGGCCTGCAGACTGAAGGGTCCCAGGTTTGATTCCGGTCAAGGGCATGTACCTTGGCTGCAGGCACATCCCCAGTAGGGGGTGTGGAGGAGGCAGCTGATCGATGTTTCTCTTTCACCGATGTTTCTAACTCTCTATCCCTCTCCCTTCCTCTCTGTAAAAAAATCAATAAAATATATATTTTTACAAAATCTTAGTACTAAAACGTTATCCATCACTGAAGTTATATAATGGGAGTAAATGAATTTTGGTTTAGAGAGCATACATAAGAAAGGCAACTGATCATTGTTTCTTTCTCATTGATGTTTCTCTCTCTCTCCCCTACTTCCTCGCTCTCTAAAAATCAGTAAAAACATATCTGCGGGTGAGGATTAAAGAAAAAAATTAAAAAGCACTGAATAGTATACTTTTAAAGGGTGAATTTTACGATATGTAAGCTATCCTATATAATAAAAGGCTAATATGCAAATTGACCAAATGGTGAAATGACCGGTTGCTATGACATGCACTGACCACAAGGGGGCAGACGCTCAACACAGGAGCTGCCCCCTAGTGGTCAGTGTGTTCCCACAGGGGGAGCATCGCTCAGCCAGAAGCTGGGCTCATGGCTGGTGAGCGCAGCGGTGGTGGCGGGAGCTCTCCCACCTCCACAGCAGTTGGACATCCCCCAAGGGCTCCCGGACTGCGAGAGGGCACAGGCCTGCCTGAGGGACCAGGAACCACCCACCCCCCGCCCATCGCCCAGTACACAAATTTCATGCACCGGGACTCTAGCATCTCAATAAAGTTCTTTGATTTATTTTACCTCATTATTTTCCCCAAACCTGACATTGCTTTTATATTCCCCAACTTGGTTAACAGCATCATTTATTACAAAGTTCTACTAAATATAAAAATGGGACTTCATTATAGTTTATCATGCTTCTAAATTGCTTACCAATCTCTTTTAAAGTTTACATGAAACAGATGTTGCAATTGATGTATAACTTTTTGTCTCTTTTTTTCCTTGGTTTTATTTCTCTATATATTTTATTACAGAGGGAACTTCTAAATCTATCTACCACCACTCTCAGAAGGGAACATTAAATTCTGTTGGGGGTTTTTTTCCTCATTGAATTCAATATGTTTGAATTAATTAAATTCAATCAATTTGAATATTTTAGAAATAAAACCTTTAATACTTTTTTATTTTTCAGTTACAGTTGACATTCAACCTTATTTCATATTAGCATCAGGTGTACAGCATAGTGGTTAGATATTTATATAATTTACAAAGTGATCCCTCCAATAAACATGCTATTTTATTATTAATTTTGGAGGGTTTGTAAACATCCAGAGTGCCTCAAGTCTCTGATCTTCTGAAAGTGATAAAAATAAAAAAATTAAAAAACACAAAATGAGGAGGTTCAAATAAGAATTTAGAATATCTGATAGTTCTAATTTTAAAAACTAGTTTTCCAGTCTCAAAAGCCAAAATTCTAAGTGGAAAATAAGGAATAATTTTAATATCCTTATATATCTATACTTTCAAATGTTCTAGAGAAAATGGATTGCTTTTATAATTTAAAAAACATTTCCAAGAAGAGAATTAAGGGCAACCCTGTAGCAATGAGTATCTCCACTGCCTATAGCATAACATCTAAATATCATTTTTCATTAAAATGAACCCTAAGTCCTTAAAAAATGTTCTATTCCTACTCTGAGTCAGACAATGAAAAGAATAGCTTAGGACATTTTGTTGTGTAAGAACTTAATTGGAAAATCCAGAATGCTACCAAAGACTTTTGGAGTCATGTTGGAAGGACATAGGAGCCAACTGAAAAGAGCTCCCACTAGCAGAGATGGGACAAGCTGAGCCTAAAGAGAATGGCTGTAATGCATTGAAATAAATATATACAAGCCCAGGAGATCATAATGATACTCAAAACAAACAAAGAATAAAAAATGAAGTCATCCAGATAGACTATGAATATAAACTGAAAGGCAAAACAATAAATTTTTAGTGTTAAATTGCACTATATGCAAATGAAGTACTTCCTGGTTCTGATAACATGGAGAAAGCACACTCCCCTGTCTCTCGCACTGAATGCACCTATAAATCCTGGACAGAAAACACATGCAGCAGCTGGATGAGGACCCCGAAAACTAAATGGTAGCGGGTAGGTTAGGGGAGAAGAACAGAATTTGAAATACCACATAACCGGTGGTGAGCTTACACTTTTTCTTCCTCTGACATCCTCCAGCCAGGACTCAAGAAAAGCCCAAAACCCAGAAGTGGGCATCGGTGTGGACAGAGAGCTTTCGGAGAAGCCCTCAGTTCTACCTTGAGGAGGGGGAAAAAGGTCTAACACTCAGAGAAAGTGGGTGAAATTCCTCATTTTTTTCTTGTTATGCCCTCTTTTGTTCATTTTCTCAAGTTTCATCACCCTGAATGGCTGCAATGGTGGGAGACCCGGGCACCTACAAAACTCTCAGGGGGCCCTAACCGGTTTGGCTCAGTGGATATCGCGTCAGCCTGCGGACTGAAGGGTCCCGGGTTTGATCCTGGTAAAGGGCATGTACCTTGGTTGCGGGCATATCCCCAGTAGGGGGTGTGCAGGAGGCAGCTGATCGATGTTTCTCTCTAGTCCATGTTTCTAACTCTCTATCCCTCTCCCTTCTTGTCTGTATAAAAACAATAAAATATATATTTTTTTAAAAACCTCTTGGGGGGGGTGAAACCTATTGCACTGTCTGTCTCCTGTTGCTGAGCCCTGGAGTGTGGATGAAACTGTAGGAAGTACCCAACAGAGCGGATTAAAGCGCCAGGACATCTCGAACAGAAAGGAGCTCTGGAAAACAGATCCTATGTAGTTGTAGATAAAGTGGGCTCACCCTTGATGTACCTAAGAGTCAATGTGATCCTAAACAGCATGCCAAAAACTCTGAAAAGTGAACTAAGGGATAGAACCAGAGGGAGAGAAGAAAGTACAATGCTTGAAAATTATTTGAAGAAAAAAAATTATTTGAAGAAATAATAGATGAGCCCTGGCTGGTGTGGCTCAATTGGTTAAACATAGCCCCATGCACCAAAAGGTTGCTGGTTTGATTCCCAGTCAGACACATGCCCAGGTTTTGGGCTAGATCCCCAGTAGGAAGCACACAGGAAGCAGCCAATCAATGATTCTCTCTCATCATTAATGTTTCTCTCTTCCTTTCCCTTCCTCGCTCTTTAAAAGCAATAAAAAAATAAATAGGTGAGAACTTCGCCAGCGAAAGACATAACTTACAGATTCAAGTTCAGTGAGCCCTAGCCAGGTTGGCTCAGTGTATAGGCCCGCAGACTGAAGGATCCTGGGTTAGAGTCCAGTCAATGACACATCCCTCAGTTGCAGGTTCCCCAGCCCTGGTCGGGGTGCATGCAGGAGACAACCAATTGATGTGTCTCTCTCACATCGATGTTTCTCTCTCTGTCTCTTCCTTTTCTTTCCCCTCTCTCTACAAAAATCAATGAAAAAATATCCTTGGGTGAGGATTAATAAAACAATTTACAATTTAAAAAAGAAGTTCAATGAACCCCAAATAGGATAAACCCAAAGGAATTTGCTTAATAATCAAACTGTAGAAAATTAAAAACAAAGAAAAAAATTTGAAAGAAGCTAGAGAAAAGCTGAAGCACTATTTATACCTGAACAATTCAATGGGCTGCATGAAGGTAGGGTGTGCAGGAGCTCTCTGTATTATCTTTCCAGCTGCTCTGAAAATCTAAAGCTAGCTCAAAATAAAAAGATAAAGATAAGTAATTAAATATTGGCTGATATGTTGGGGGTAAAATTGAAATATTTGCTTACATTTAAAGAATAAAACAGGAAACCTCAAAACAAATTTCAAATTTGCAATAGGCTCCCCATACAACACAAAAAAATTCTACTCTTCGAAGTATTTCAGCAAAAAACTCTGAGAAGCAGTGATGGCTAAACAGTTCCACCATCTAGTTTCATAATCCCAAACCAGTCTTCATATATCCTTAGGTCTTAGTTTCCCAAGCTTAAGACAAAGGAGTTGGATTAGATGATCCCTAGTCCTTCCCAGTTCTCACATTTTATGGATTTCTCATACTTCTCTAAACTCTTTCTCCAACAACTAAATGGTGGAGTATCTTAGAAGTTAAAAGATTGAAATCTGGAACCAGGCAGATTTACGTACTTTCTAATAACTATGCTATTTGACTGGGGCAAGTTACAACCTCTCTGGAATAATAACATCTACTTATAGGGGTGTAAGGATTATATGAAAGGCACGTTAGAAAGTGCTCAGCACATACAAGGGTATAAAACAAATATTGGTTATTATAATGAAAGTTCTGCCTTAAGCCACCTTCTTTCCTAATAAGTATTTTTTCAAGATATCTGAACTTTCACAACTTTAACATCCCCATGTACCTGACTCCCAGATCTGTATTTCCTCAGCTCTAGTTCCACATTTCTAACTTTCTGGCATACATCTCCAACTGGATACTTACTACACTTCAAAGGAAACATGGACCAAAACCTCTGAAAATCAGAGAAACCAAGATGGCAGCATAGGTAAACACCTGAAATTGCTGCCTTGCACAACCACTTCAAAAATACAACTAAAAGACAAAACGGACATCATCCAGAACCACAGGAAGGCTGGCTGAGTGGAAATTCTACAACGAGAAGGATAGAGAAAAGCACAATGAGACTCAAAGGAGGTGCGGAAGTAAAGTGCCGAGGTACGAAGGCGCACGTGGAAAGGGCTGGGAACTGAGGACAAGGTTGTCTTTTTCAATCGGGAGGGAGTCTCAAGCTCCCGACTGCTCTGAACTCCAGTTCTGGGTGAGACTCTGGGGACCCAGACTCATACGGGAAGAAACTGGACTGTCTGGCATCGGGCAGAACTCGAGGGCGGCTTTCTCTCAGAGGTGCTTGCAGCGATTACCGTGGGACACTGAGACGTGGGACCTCTTAGGGTAGGACTGAGGATCTGCCATAGATGTTTGCTCCGCCCTGTTGATTCCCTGAGTCCCCGCCCCACCCAAGCTGTGCCCAGAGGCTTTTGCATATGAATGGCCTGGCCCTTTGCAATCTAAAATTACCTAACAAACTGCAGCTGGGT
>NW_005370611.1:552055-576119 GCF_000412655.1 Myotis brandtii
ACCTCTCCCTTCCCCTCTCTAAAAAAAACTAAAAAATATATTTAAAAAAAAAAAAAGGAAACATGCCTAAAACCAAGTTATCACCATTCCTGCAAACAGCTCCTTCTCCCAGCTCAAGTCCTATCATTCTCCTGAAGTTACCCAGGCTCAAACCTCAAGAGCAGCGGTTCTCAACCTGTGGGTCCCAACCCCTTTGGGGGTCGAACGACCCTTTCACAGGGGTCGCCTAAGACCATCGAAAAACACATATATAATTACATAGTATTTTTGTGATTAATCACTATGCTTTAATTATGTTCAATTTGTAACAATGAAATTGGGGGTTACCACAACATGAGGAACTGTATTAAAGGGTCGCAGCATTAAGAAGGTTGAGAACCACTGCTCAAGAGGCAGCTTCATCTCTGATGTTCTCTTCCCCAACTCCCTTTTTCAAACAACCATCAACTCTTACTGATTATTCCTTCAAAAAGTCTCTCATGTGAACGATTTCTTCCCATTACCCAGTTCAGACCCCTATTAGTTCACATCTGAATTATTATCACACTGCAGCCTGATTCATCTTTCTCTGGCTCACTTGGATCCCATCACTTCCTGCTACTTTCTGCCAAATGAAGGCAACATTCTGATATTGCTCTTAAAGCCCAAAATAATCTGGACTCAAATTATCTGTGATTCACAGAACATACCTTGAGATGTCTAGTCTCTCATCCCATGTCCTCCTTTTCCTTTCTGCTTACTGAAATTCTGTCAATTTTTTAAAGAACCAACCTAAATTCTACTTCTTCATAAACACTTCTCTGATTCTAGAGATCTTCCTCACTTTTCAGAGACTAATGATATGGAACTTGTCTATCAACTATCAAAATATATCATAAGGGCATATTAATTAAAAACAGTTTTGGTATTAACACAAGACAAATAGATCAACGTTAACTGGATAGAGTCCAAATATAAACCCTGCCTGTATGGGAATCCATCTATATATATAAGAGCCTAAGCGACTGATTGACCATTTGACCATTCGACCAGTAGCTGTGACACACACTGACAACCAAGGGGCAGATGCTCAACGCACAGACATGGAAACAAGGAACAGACTGATAAATCTCAGAGGGAAGCGGGGAGGATGGGAGGATGGGAAAGTCTTAAGATCTTATAAGCATACTAGAGGCCCAGTACACAGATTCGTGCACTAGTGGGGTCCCTTGGCCTGGCTTGTGAAAATCGGCTGAAACCGGGAGTCCAACATCCCCCAAGGGGTCCCGGATTGCGAGAGAAAGCAGGTCAGGCTGAGGAACCCCACCGGTGCATGAATCTGTGCACTGGGCCTCAAGTTTAATAATAATAATAATAAGGTGATATTTCAAATCAGTAGGAAAAGGGTGACCTATTCTATAAATGTTAGGACAACTGGCGATCTATTCATAGAGAAAAAAGGAAAGTTAAATCCCTAACTCATATTTAAAACTTTAAAAGTACTGGAAAAAATACAGAATATGTTTATGACCTATTATAGAATAGGGAAGAAATATAAATGCATAAAGGAAAAGACTGATTAAAATTTCCATACAATAAAAAACAGTAAACAAAATTAAAAGACAAGTTATAGGCTGGGAAAAAAGTTTGCCTCAGACATGGTATCCAAAGGATGCATATTCAGAATATATACAGAAGTCCTTTAGGTCAACATAAAAAAAGACAACAGAAATTTGCACAGAAGTATCAAAGGAGAAGAAATGCAAAGATCCAATGAAAATATGAAACAACATTCAACTATGCCAGTAATCAGGGAAAATAAAAATTGAAAAAAAACACTGAGACCATTTTTTATTAGATTAGTAAAAAATTTAAATGCTAATAATATTAAAAAGAGATATTGTGGGCGAAGGTGTAATTTGACATACTGATGGCATATAGGTTTGTTCTGCTGTACTAACAATTAATGTGTGTTTTTTTGTTTGTTTTTGGGTTTTTTGTGTGTGTGTGTTGTTGTTTTTTTATCAATTAATTGTAGGCGCCACTGCACTCGGACCAGCCAACAATTAATGTTTTAACTGCAACTATCTTATGACCCAATAATTTCATGTTCCTTGAAGAAACACAGGTGCACAAAAAGGCAATTGTGCTACAAAAAAAGCAATTTTACTACAATGACGTAATAGTAAAAAACTGGAAACAATGTAAATGTCCATCACTAAGGAAATGGTTATCCTACATACAATATTCAATACTATGAAACTTAAAGAAATGAATATAGAAGACAGCTAAGGAAAAATCTCTAAAACATATTGTTGCCTGAATCACTAAGACCAATACCAAATGATAATATTTATGTAAATAAAATATATTTCTAAGAATACACATTCATAGGAATAAAATTTTAAAAATGCGGAACAGGTATATACCAAATTGGTAGTAGTGATTATCTATTAAGCAGTGAATGGGCTTGGGAGGTGATTATAAGAAATTAAAACACTATCTATAATAATAAAAGTGTAATATGCTAATTAGACCAGACGACCATCTGGGACCACACTATGACACCCACTGGCGCCAAGCCAGCCAAAGCGGGTGTGATGCGACAGGTCGGGGGCCTGGCCATCACCCCATCACTGGGCCTCTACTGAGATAATAAATATTTATTATCATTTTAAGTCACTAAGCTTTGAGGCAATTTGCTACATAGCCAATTACACTTTATCTATAGATATATGTTTACCTTTTGTAAATACATATATTGCCTTTTAACAAATAATGTGTTTTTAAAACCTCTTGCCCAAACATAATTTACTCATTCAAATTATATTAAAGCATGATTTCATCAAGATTCTGACAAAGGTAAAAAATAATTATTAAGCAAAACACTTTTGTTTAAAAGAGCAAAAATAAAAAGGAAATATATTTCTGGCTAATTCTTCTAAGTCTTCCGTTAACCACCACTCCTTGTTTATGTTGTTTAACTACATTAGTTCATTGGCTTAAAAACAGATTTTAATGAAATACTTTTTAAAAGCTGAAGACAGACAGAGGCATAAATGATCCACTGAAAAGCAGTTAGCATAGTCACAAAGCCACTGATAAGTTCTTACCACCATAAAAGCGAAGCATGCAGCCGAGGTCGGGATTTGCTGCCTCCTCCTGTATGCGCACCGGGTCGTCATAGCCCAGCCTGGATAAGTAATCATAAACTATCTGAAGAGGTCGTTCGGTGGGTTCCAGTCTCCTGCTTGCACAATTCAAAAGAAAAATATTTAGTAACTAATAAAAATGCTTCATCTCATTTTTTAAATCTTTTATTATGTTTTAGATGTTCAGTTCTATATCAAGATTTCCTTTAATATCATATAATCTAAGTAAGCGATGCTGAAAGTTTTTGGTTCCATGATCCCTCTGTGGTCTTTGAGGACCCCAAAGAGCTTTTGTTTACATAGGGGTTGATATCTACTGAATTAAAAACTAAAATTAAGAATTTCCAAACTTTTGTTTATTCATTTCCTGATTTTTTGTTTATTCATTTTTAAGCAACAATAATAAACCAATGATGTTAACATAAATAATATTCTTTGAAAAATATCTTTTCCAAAATGAATCAACTTTGGAGAAAAGAATAGCACTGTTTCACATTTTTGTAAATTGCTAATTAAATAGAAAACAGCTAGATTCTCAGATCTGCTTCTAAAGTCAATCTGCTATGGTAACATGCTATTTACCCTCTAGAAAACTCTTCTGTACATGCATGAGAGACTGAAAGTAAAAAAAGAAAATCAATGTCTTATTATTATTATGAAATAGTTTTGACTGCACAGATCTCTTCAAAGAGTCTCAGGGACCCCTACAAGGTCCATTAAGAACCTCTGGTCCAAACTTAAAGGCGGCAAATTTATGAGATATAAAAGATTATACGTGGTCATATCTGATTTCACATAAGCTACACACACAATTAGAGCTGCAGACTTTGGATTGCCTACTATTTTCCAGGAACTTTGTATTTCCACTGGCTTCATAGTCACTTCTTCCAAAAAAATTAGGAATAAAATGGCCCAATAAGTCCCCAGAAATCATTATACTGCATGATCCTGACTAAAAGATAAAATAAAATCAGAATGTCGAGTAACCATTTGTGGCTCCTGGTGACACGGCATATTTTAAATCACATAGACTTAAAATACTTAAAAATATTTAAAAAACAAGATTATCAATATGTATTTCTATGGCCAGGGCTACAACAGTAATAAAAACAAGACAACTCTTTTACAATTCTTTTATAAGAAAACAAACAGTTAGAAATACAGTGGCTAAGAGTATAGGCTCCAAAAGTCAGTTCTGCCACTTAACTACATGCCCTTGGACAAGCTGTTTAACCTCATTGTCTTAAATTCTTTATCAGTCTAATGGAAATAACAACAGTACCTAACTCATGCAGTTGTTTTTAAATTTATTTACTTACAACAAGATATTACATAGTATGTAAAGTACAGTACTTAGAAAAATATCTTGTATGTAGTAGTGTTCAATAGCATATCAACAATTAATATTTAAAAAACCTTAGGACTAGAACCAAATTTTACTTAGAATAAAAACAGAATATTCCCCACCTGAAAGAAACAAAGAACAGGTATAGGAAAGTCTATGTATACTCAAACGGTTTTTGAAGAACCTTAGTCTTTATGTCTTAAAAGGATTCTGTTTAGAAAACTTAAGAATTGTATTAATTAGAAGCAACACAATACACCTCCCCAATCATGGCAAAAATATATGAAGGACAACTGTTTTGTGGTTAAAGAACTAGGAAATACTGTTGCCAGTAAGATTTAAGTAACAACATGAATGCTACAAAGCTGAAGGTAAAGAAATGCATCAAAATGATAACTGAGGAAGGAGCCCAGCCACAGTGGCTCAGTGGTTGAGCATTGACCTATGAACCAGAAGGTCACTGTTCCATTCCCTGTCAGGGCACATGCCCAGGTTGTGGGCTCAATTTCTAGCAGGGAGTGTGCAGGAGGCAGCCAAGCAATGATTCTCTCTCATCATTGATGTTTCTATCTCTCTCTCCCTCTCTTCCTCTCTGAAATCAATAAAAATATACTTTTTAGAAAATGATAATTGAGGAGTGGAAATCATACTGATATGCACAAAAAAATAAACTAAACTAAGCTAAAATAAATAAGATAAAATAAAACAATCACCTGGCCCCTCTGACTGCTAAGTTCAGACTTTTATTTTCTATAAACTCGGAACTACTACATGGAGAATGACCAAAGAACTAAAAGCCTACGAAGACCAATAAATGTTGAATTTAATCGAAACAAAAAATAATCTTTTCAAGATAAACACATCAGTTACAATTAATCTCTAGTCAGATAAAATAAAAATTCACCAAGGGCTATGACAGTAGTAGGCATTTTCGCCACACAGTGGTAGAATTCTTCTAAGAAAGATGCATTTTAAGAGGGACTTCTAATAAACTGTCTCCTGGAAAAGTCAATTAGCCATGTAATATGAAAACTGACTGAAGGATTAACTTGAAGACAAAGAGTCCAAGGGCGTAAAGAGCTATCTATATCTTCCAGTGTCAAAAGGAATTAGACTTACTCTGGATTGCTCCAAAGAATGGGACTAGGAAGAATGAGAAGTTGCTGCACAGGTAAACGGGTTAAAAATGAGGAAGAATATTGGAGCTGTCCATAATGAAACAGACTGCCTCTCAAAATAGCTCACAGAGCTAGGAAGCCATCTGTCACCAATATTTTAAAAGACTCCTTAAGAATCACATTGGGCCAGCTCATCTTTAGGGTCTTTTAGAACTCAAGCGTCTATTCCATTTCCAGGATATCTTCCTAATATAACCCTGCTATTATTTTTGGATACAGAGTTTAATGTATTTAAATATCAAAATTCCAAATAATGATCACATATTCAGGACCAAGAAATAATACTTTCAGGTTAAATCTCACTAGCTCAATTTTTCAACTTCTCTCTAGAAAAACCAAGGGAAATGGAAACATCCTAATTCTAATATTCAAATGATCAAATTTCCTTTCCTAAAAAGGTTCTGTAGATTGATGTATTATAGAACTATACACCTGAAACCTATAGTTTTATTAACCAATGTCACCCAATAAATTCAATAAAAAATAAAATTTAAAAAAAGGCTCTGTTGATTTTGAAACCTCTCTATATTATAATTTCCACCTAAAGAAAGTATTTTCTCTGGTGGGAGAAAAAAAAAAATCAAGAGGATCTCCACATCTGCTCTTACTAATTTAGCATAAATGAGTAAACAGGAAATATTTCAAGAACTGCTAAAACAAGTAAAATGAGGAACTAATTCCATTTACTTATTAAACTCATCTGTTTAAAAGAGTAGAGAGTAAGGGGGAGGGAAATGCTGTAATATGCTTACAGATCAATTTTGTGTTTCAAAGTTCCAAAAGTTTAACAAGCTGGTAATCAGCTATTGTTAAAACTCTCACATATCAAAGGAAAATTATACACGGTACTGTTAAACAGGTGTAGGAGAGAGTAATGTTGGCAATGAAAGGATAACAACACTCAGCATTTGAAATATTCTAACTTGCTTTAAAGCACGACAGTAAGACTACCGAAATAGTTTTAGTTTGCTTCTAAGGTTTCTAGGAGCTACCATGTCCTTGTGAATCTGAATATATATGCATATGCATATATGCATTTCTCAACCAATACAGTAATGCTATCAACACTGGTTTATAGTTCTTAGCTAATAGTAGCCAACAGTTATTTTAAATAGTATCCACAATTAAAAGAGGAATAAATTTCATTCCAACTAACATTTCACAAGAATTTTTAGTTAAGGCCCTAGCCCAGTGGTCGGCAAACTGTGGCCCCTTGAGTGTGGCTCTTCCACAAAATACCACGTGCGGATACGCACGTACAGTGCAATTGAAACTTTGTGGCCACACTCAAGGGGCCAAGAGCCGCATGTGGCTCTCGAGCCGCAGTTTGCCGACCACTGCCCTAGACGGTTTGGCTTAGTGATTGGAATGTTGGCCTGAGGTCTGAAGGGTCTCGGGTTTCATTCTGGTTAAGGGCACATACCTCGGTTGCAGGCTTGATCCCTGACCCCAACCAGGCCAAGTGTGGGAGGCAACCAATCAATGTGTCTCTCTAGCACAGTGATGGCGAACCTTTTGAGCTGGCGTGTCAGCATTTTGAAAAACCCTAACTTAACTCTGGTGCCGTGTCACATATAGAAATTTTTTGATATTCGCAACCATAGTAAAACAAAGACTTATATTTTTGATATTTATTTTATATATTTAAATGCCATTTAACAAAGAAAAATCAACCAAAAAAATGAGTTCGCGTGTGACCTATGACACGCATGTCATAGGTTCGCCATCACTGCTCTAGCATAAGTGTTTCTCTCTCTCTCTCTCCTACCCTTCCCCTCTCTCTAAGAAATCAATGGGAAAAATAACCTCAGGTGAGGGTTAACAAGAACAAAAAATTGTTATTAATAATAGTGAGAGGTGCCCTAACCGGTGTGGCTCAGCGGATAGAGCCGTCGGCCTGCGGACTCAAGGGTCCCAGGTTCGGTTCTGGTCAAGGGCATGTACCTTGGTTGCAGGCACATCCCCAGTGGGGAGTGTGCAGGAGGCAGCTGATCAATGTTTCTCTCTCATCGATGTTTCTAACTCTCTATCCCTCTCCCTTCCTCTCTGTAAAGATCAATAAAAATATATTAAAAAAATAATAATAAATAAAAAAATAAAAATATATTTAAAAAAAAATAATAGTGAGAGGCAAAAGTTCATATTATTGAAATCCAAGAAAGGGAATAATACATTATATCAATGACCCTAACAAAACAGTGCAGTGCTCTCGACATCAAATTCAGACTAAAACTCAATCCCTGGCCACCTATAAAGGTAAAATCTGCAAATGTTAAGATCAGCAATATAGATTAATAAGACAAACAGCAACAATAAGGATACTTCAATTTCTACTCCATGACTGACAATAGGCTAGAAGTGTTTTACATTTTACAAGGCTATGCCTATTTTGCAAAAAAGAAAAATGGGGCTCAGAGAGTCACATAATTACTACATAATGGTATCAAGGTTTCCACCTGTGCTGGTTTCATTACAAAACCTACCTTCTTTTAGGCAAACCACATTATTTTACATAGTTAAAATAATTTACACAGAAGAGAATGCAAAGCACTTCATATGTTAACTTATACCAAGGAACCTAAAAACTTTTAAATTACTGTGTTCCATTAAGTCTAATACACTATCATTTGAAAAATACGCTGTTTTTGTCCTGGCTTGTATAGTTCAGTGGGTTAGAGGATCGTCCCATATACCAAAAGGTTTTGAGTTTGATTTCCAGTCAGGGCACATACTTAGGTCACAGGTTCAATCCCCGGTTGGGGCATATAGGAAAGGCAACCAATTGATGTTCTCTCTTACATTGATGTTTTTATCTTTTTTTCTCTCTCCCTAAAATCAGTAAGTATATCCTCGGGTGAGGATTATATATATGCTATTTTTTATGCATCATTGTTGTACAATAAAGAATCTTAGTAGTGCTTGTCCCTGGTACCTGGGAGGGAGATTCTAAATCCTTGGAATTTCCTGAGTAATGGGAGCGTTTTATTCATGAGCCCCTTGCGTCACCCCTGAGTTTACACTAAGAGATATGATGACTCAGGACAGGGGCTGGTCACCAGAAAGAGGATTTGGTTGGAACTAGGAGCCAGCCTGTCTTGGGGGAGGAGTGAGGGCTGCAAGTTGAGTTCCAAGCACATGATCATTCAAGTCTACCCAATAAAAACTGTATCAAAGTTCCATGGAGCTTCCTGGTGAGTGAACGCATTAATGTCCTGGGGATGGTGACATGGGAGTTGGGAAGTAAGTTCTACCTTCAGGACCCTTATGTGTCTCTTCATTTGGCTGGATGGGTCCTGATTTGTATCCTTTCTACTAAAACCGTAATTATAAGTGTATGCTGTCTTGCGTTCTGAGTCGTTCTAGTGAATTACTGAACCTGAAGGGACCAAGGCAACCTCCTAACTTGTATCCAGTAAGTCAGAAATGTGGCCAGCATGTGGAGTAAGGGCAATCTTTTTGGGGACTATGCCCTTTAACTTGTGAAGTCTTTGAAAACTCTGGTGGTTAGTGTAAGAATTGTACTGTAGTAAACTAGATGGTACTGCAATAACCATTAATAAAATAAAAACGCTGCCAATTAAATTATGACCCACCAACAACTCTAAAACATAAGCTGATTTCATAAGTATTAAAATATAAAAACAAAAAGAATGTAAATAAAAACAAATTAATGTATAACACATTCTTTTGTTGTTGTTGTTAATCCTCACCCCAGGATATGTTTTCCATGGACATTTTAGAGAGTGGAAGGGGGCAACGGGATAAGAAAGAGAGAGAGGGTGGGGGGGAGAGAAACATCAATGTCAGGGAGACACATCCATTTGTTGCTTCCAACACATACCCTGACCAGGGCCAGGGATCGAACCTGCAACTGAGGTATGTGCTCTTGACTGGGAATCCGATACCCCGGCTGATGCTCTAACCACTGACCAATGCTGGTTAGAACTATAAGACATTCCTTGAAAGTTTTAAAACAGTATAGAAATTGAAGCACAAAACAAAAATAATCTTTTTCCTTCTTCAGTGATAATTCATTCAGAACATACTCTTGGTTGCCTCCTGCACGCACCCCGACCAGGGCCCGGGCTGGGAGGAGCCTGCAACCGAGGTACATGCCCTTGATCTGAATCGAATCCAGGACCCTTGGTCCGCAGTCCGATGCTCTCTCTGCTGAGCCAAACCAGCTAGGGCAGTACATATTCTTGATATAGTAGGCAGTTAGACATAAGCAGATTAAGAAGGATAGGTCAGGTACTGAAGGTCACCAGGAAGGAAAGCCCCAAATGCCTAGTAACTGGGAAAACAAGTATTGCTGATGGGACCTCTCCCCCAGGTGACCTTTCCTCCCTAGGAAATCGCTAGTCATGCAGTTTAAACCTCTGACCTTTCATATCACTGGTCATGCATTTGGGACTCTCCCTTAACCTTTCCTCCCCAGCACGTTGTTGCTTATCATTTGGTAGACTCCCTGAGAGGAGGAACAAGTGGCCGGAGAATAGTCTCATATGATTCCCATACAAGCCCTTACACCACCACTCCCTTAAGCCCTCAGGACAATGAGGCTCTGACCTGCAACAAACAATCCCAGAAACAAAGCCTTGGGACTGTTTGTGGTAGGCAGCTAGACAGACGTGAGCAGAGTAAGGAAGATGGGCCAGGTACAAAAAGCCCTGGGTGCCTAGCAACTGGGAAAACAAGCCCTAGCCGGTTTGGCTCAGTGGATAGAGCGTCAGCCTGCAGACTGAAGGGTCAGGGCACATGCCTGGGTTGCAGGCTTGATCCCCAGTGCGGGCGTGCAGGAGGCAGCCGATCAATGATTCTCTCATCATTGGTGTTTCTCTCTCTCTCCCTTCCTCTCTGAAATCAATAAAAATAAAAATTAAAAATAAAAAACTGGGAAACCAAGAACTGGCCCCCCAGGGTGACCTTTCCTTCCCTAGCATCTCCCTGGTCATGCAGTTAGGACCCTCCCCTGACCTTTTCTCCCCTGGCATGTTGCTAGTCATGCTGGTTAGCCCCCTTAGAGGGGGTTGGAGAATAGCCCTTAAGCATTAAGCCCCCAGGACTTACTAGGTTCTGACCCACATCAAATACATGTAAGCCTCAGTTGTGTTTTAGCTCCAGACCCAGAAAAGCACCAAAATCAAACAAGCAATGCCATGACTGACATCATGACCAACATATATATACCAGAGGCCCGTTGCACGAAGAGATTCATGCAATAGGCCTTCCCTTCCCCTGGCTTCCGGCACTGGTTTTCTTCCAGGACCCGGGACCCAGGCCTTCGCTCCGGACGGAGCCTTCAGTCTTCACTCCGCCACTTCGCCCCTACATATGCAAATTAACCACCATCTTTGTTGGGTTAATTTGCATACTCTCCTGATTGGCTGGTGAGCGTAGCGCGGGGGGATGGTTAATTTACATGTTTGTCTATTATTAGGTAAGACTAGAGGCCCAGTGCACAAAATTCATGCACTGGGGGGTGGGGGTGGGGTGGGGCAGTCCCTCAGCCTGGCCTGCGCCCTCTTGTAGTCTGGGAGCCCTTGGAGAATGTCCTACTGCCATGGAGGCGGGAGAGGCTCCCTCCACCTCTGCTTCACTCGCCAGCCGTGAGCCTGGCTTCTGGCTGAGTGGCGCTCCCCCTGTGGGAGTGCACTGACCACCAGGGGGCAGCTCCTGCATTGAGCGTCTTCCCCCTGGTGGTCAGTGTGCGTCATAGCAACTGATTGTTCTGCTGTCGAGCCAAAACCGGTTCTCCGACATCCCTCGAGGGGTCCTGGATTGTGAGAGGGCACAGGGCAGGCTGAGGGACCCCACCAGTGCACGATCGGGGCCAGGGAGGGATGGGAGGTTGGCCAGCCGGGGAGGGACTGCAGAAGGGCTCCTGGTGGTCAGTGCACGTCATAGCGACTGGTTGACTATCTGCCCCCTGGTGGTCAGTGCACGTCATAATGAGGGGTTGAGCAGCCTTAGCATATCATTAGCATATTATGCTTTGATTGGCTGAACGACTGACCAGACAACCGGACACTTAGCATATTAGGCTTTTATTATATAGGATACCAGAAGCCTGATACATGAAATTCGTGCATGGGTGCGGTCCCTCGGCCTTGCCGGCAATTGAAGCGCAAGCTTCTGGTGTGGAAGGGCAGGTCCCATCTGACCTCTGGGCCCTAAGCAGCACCTGGGCCCCTGCGCACCCCCCTCTGCCTGAGTCAAGGCACCCGAGTCCACACATGGGAATGTGGTAAGCATGGTCGGATGCCAAGGGCCGGGGCACAGCATGGACCTCTGGGCTGCCCAGCAGCACCACATGAAAGCCAGGCAGGCAGCGTGTTCTCTCCTGGCCAGCCGGGCTCGCAAACTGGCTCCCGAGCAAACCGATGGGGAGCCTGATTAGCTCCCCAGTAAGAGACCACGCGGTGCAGGGCGGGCTCCTCATAGGCGCCCACTACCTGAGCACGGGGCTTCCCCAGCACACGAGCCCTGATGTCCCGGAGGAGGGTAGCAGGGGGAGTGAGAGCAAGCTCGGGGACATCCTGCATTCTCACCACACCTCCATCCCCATCACCCCTGCCCCTGGGTAGCCGGTGAGAGGTCGCAGCACCCCGCCCGGGCACCACATCACTGACACCCGCCATGTTCTGTGCCACCCTCTGGTGGTCAGTGCATGTCATAGCGAGTGGTCAAAATCCTGGTCTCCCAGTCGAACTCCCGACGACCAACCGCCCAAGGGGACAATTTACATATTAGGCTTTTATTGTACAGGATAGTAAACAAAATTTTAGTGACTTGTAAGAGGTCACCCAGCAAGTCACTGACATAAAAGGAAATAGAACTCAGGATCCCAAATTCCTAGGGCATTGTTTTCTGATACACATATTATTGTTTCTTAGCTTATCTTAAAAGGTAGTCTATCAAATACAGAAATCTTAGTCATTTTGATGACTAAGAATTAAAGCAAATATATCATCATGAGCCAAAGGGCATTCCATTTTATCACATATGATCTTGTTACAACTTCCTAGACAGAAGGCAATGATTACACTAAGCTCCACTAGTGAGTCATTTATCACTGAGGCAGTTCAATAAAAAAGACTGACCAACTATTACCATGTAAAAAGCAATGGACTGCGAGACAAGACACTGTGTTCCAACACAGCACCAGCACCAGGAAGCTGCAGGAATGTGCTTACAGCCTGCCTCTCCGGGACTCTGTTTCACATCATAAAACGAAGGGACATGGTCTCAGTGATTACCCCTTGGGAAAATCACTGGCCTTCTGGGCAAGGCAAGTCTTTGTTGTGTAAGACAGTCCCACACATTGAGGACATGAAGGCTCTTTGGCCCTTGTCCCCCAAATGCTGGTAACTCTCCCCAGTAGTGTGACAACCAAAAAACCCTACCCCCATACATATTTCAAAATGTCAGAAAGGGTGGAGGGTGGAAGGGCTATTAGGTTAGGATAGACTTCCTTTCCCTAGAAAATGATGTCTCTCGGGCTCTCCAAGTGCTAAAATTCTATAAATTAGTAATCCTTCAATTTTACTCAGGTGACAAGTCCATGACTGAAAAAGAGTACCAAAAGAAGGAAGTCATGGTTGATTTGGAAAACACATGATGCAATTTTAGTCCCAGTAATCTCATTTCTAGGACCAAGCCCAGGAAAATCAACAATGTAAACATTTATGGGCAAAGGTTTAGTTATCACAACACTAGTTCTAAGAGCCGAATAATTTGAAACAACCCAAATAGGTAACATTTATTGAGCACTTATTTGATGCCAGACATCATTCTAAGTACTTTACTTCCTTGCTCCTGTACGTGTAGCACATCACTAAAGAGCCTAATACAAAATTTCTGGCCCCACCCCAGACCTACTGAATCAGAATCTGTATTTTAGCAAGCTCCCCAGGTGACACTGGAGTTTAAGAAACACTACTTGATAACTATTAATTCATTTAATCTTCATAACATGTGTAATTTATCCTTAAGACAACTCTATAATGTAAATAATATCATTCTTCCTTTTACAGATTAGTAAACTAAGGCAGAGCATTATGTAACTTGTATAGTAAATGTCAGAGCCAGGATCTAAACCCACGCACTCTCATTCCAAAATCCAAGCTCAACCATTATTGCATATTATTTCTCAATTTTAAAACAGTATCTCCATAAAATGGAATATTCTGTAGCAATTAAAACTGCTTGGCCAGAAACTGCATTTGGTTAGAGCACTGTTCCAAAATGCCAAGGTTGTGGGTTCTATCCCCAGTCAAGGCACATACAAGAATCAACCAATGAAAGCATAAATAAGTAAAACAAAAAAAATCAATGTTTCTCTCTGTCTCTCCCTCCCTCCTCTCTAAAATCAATAAATAAATTTTAAAATTTTAAAAACAACAAAAAACTGGTATCTAAGGAATTTTTAATGACACAAGAAAATTAATTGAAGCAGTAAATAAAATTGAATATATGGTATGGCCCTAAATATGTAATTTTTTTTAAAAAAATTTAATTGATTTCAAAGAGGAAGGGGAAGAAAGAAACATCAATGATGAGAGAGAATCATTGATTGGCTGCCTCCTGCACACTCCCCACAACCTGGAATCTAACCGTGACCTCCTGGTTTATAGGTTGATGCCAACCACTGAACTACACCAGCCAGGCTCAAATACAGTATGTAATTTTTAAGTTATACACGCCCTCACTTTCAAAAAAATCTGGGGAAAAAAATGTTACCATGGGTAGGCAATATATGGGATCTGGTGTCAGAATGCCAGAGTTCAAATTCCAGCTCTACCACTTATATATAGCCCAGTGATCTTAGGTGACCTTTCTAAACCTCATTTACCTCATCTATAAAATGTGAATTATATATATATATATTTTATTGATTTTTTACAGAGAGGAAGGGAGAGGGATAGTTAGAAACATCGATGAGAGAGAAACATCGATCAGCTGCCTCCTGCACACCCCCTACTGGGGATGTGCCCACAACCAAGGTACATGCCCTTGACCGGAATCGAACCTGGGACTCTCCAGTCCGCAGGCTGACGCTCTATCCACTGAGCCAAACCGGTTAGGGCAAAATGTGAATTATATTTACCTCACGAGATTGTTGTGAGGATTAAATGACATTATCTACAATCATTAACCATTAAAAATTATTTCTCTTTACACTTTTTCATTTTTTCTAAAATTTCTATAATGAATACCTATTACACTTCAGTAAGCAGCAAAAAGTGGTCCATTATGAAGAAAGTACCTTTTCCTCTAATTAGATAATGTATGACTGAACTCAAGCAATTAACCGTTGAATAAGGCAGTTAAAAATGATCTTTAAATAAGTATGATTAAATAGTGAAACTGAGTAAGGGACACCATGCCAGTTTCTCCCCGGGAGGGCCTCTACTCAGAACAAAGTCCACCATCAATCTTGAATGATTTAGGCCATTCCAACTGCCTGCAGTACCTCCCTGACCTTGAACAGGTTGCCAGACCTCTCACAAAGCCTCAATTTTCCTCATTTGAAAGGACTGATGCATTACCTCCCTTGGAGTTGTGAGGATTTAATGAAAAAATGTGTAAAGTAAACACACTGATAGCAAAAGAAAGCACTTAATGTCAGCTAAAATCTATCATCATCATCATCATCATCATCATCATCATCATTCTTTGGCTGAATGAGACATCTTGAGCTCCTACTTCAGCAATGAAAATACATTCATTTTTTTCAAACCACAGTTCAATAGTGTTTTCATTATTTTCCAATCAATTATATCTTCAATAATTATAAAATTATCAAGGCCACAAGGCTAAAAAGAGGCAAACTCTCCACTGTAAGTAGTTTAGATTCACAAAAGTAAATTACATCACATTTGGATTCTTCTTTTTCCTACTTTTTTCTTTTCTTTATTGATTAAGGTATTACATATGTGTCCTTATCCCTCATTGTCCCCCCATCCCCACCCCGGCTCATGCCCTCACCCCCCTGGTGTCTGTATCCATTGGTTAGGCTTATATGCATGCATACAAGTCCTTTGGTTGATCTCTCCCCCTTACCCTCACCCTCTCCTGCCTTCCCTCTGAGGTTTATAATGAACAACATAAACTGATGAACAAAAACAGATCCAGGGACAGAGAAGCATCCATAAGACCATCACATTTGAATTCTTAATTAACTAGTAAGCCAATTCAAGTGGGGTTTCCTCTACATTGTTAATATCTTTGTATGCATACACACTAGTATACAAATGAGTAAGTCTTATGTTTAAATATATCAACTCCATCAACCACTACCAGCAATATGTAGGTCAAGGCTTTCCACCTGATAAAATTAGATCAGAATCAGTATTAAGATTTAGAAGAGCCTAAGGATCACCCTGTCTGATCCTTTCATTTTACGAATGGATTTAGGAAATGTAGTTAACTGGTGAACAAGGAAAACATTCAAATGCTAATCTTTTTCAGGAATTAGTCCAAATCCTAAAAGGAACACATACTAAACCTCAGTTTAGATTTTTTAAAATGACATCAATTTTTAGCTCAATTAAAGGTGTTACTATCATTACCACATTTAAGGTGTAAGTGGAAGCTTCCTTTCTCACTTTCAAGCTGAATCCACAGTTTTTAATTATTTTAAGATATTTATTTATTACAGAGAAGGGGGAGGAGAAAATCATGGGTCAGGCTGACAGGCCAGTAAGCTAGGACAAGTGGAACAGGGAAACTGAGACGGAGAGCTGAACAAACTGGCAGAGCAATTTACAGCAGATACAAATGGTCACCTCCCTAGAAATAACCTCTAGGACTCAGCTGTATCTCAACTCCAGACCCAGAAAAGCAGCAAAACCAGATGGATGACTCTAGGACCAGCTGCAATGATAATGATCCCCTGCCCTGACACTGACCAATCATGGAGACCCCACCCTGAAGGAGCACTCCTAGAAAACTGATGCATGCTCTGCTGAAACCCTCCCCTCCTGAGACCTCCCCTAAGACTCCCACCTGCACAAGAGGTAAAGACAGAGGACCCAGTGCGCTCTCTCCCTCTGGGGAGCAGCACCTAACAACCCCTTTCCCTTCTCCTTCCCAACAGGCATGTACCTCCTAAACTCCAAAGGACCCAACAAGCCTTGCAATCAGGGGAGCGGTGGGCAGTGGCAGCTCCTTGCAGGCTAGTCCCCTGAACCTGTCCCCAAGGCCCTCTTTTCTCTGACTTCCCAGAGAGCTAAGGCAGCACAGCCTAGGCGCTCCTGTTGCTTCTGCTGTGCTAAGCCCTTTACTATCCCCAGGTCTAGTAAATGTTCCCTCACAGTTACCTGGGATTGTATTGTGAAATTTTTCCTGCATGAAGTCAAGAAGCCACACACTACCCACTGACCCTAGGCAGACCCACCAAGGGCCAGTTCCCCTTTCCGGTAACAAGATACAAAGAGCCATTTGACATCTAATTCAAAGAATATTAATTTGTTAAATAAATAAATAAATAAATAAAATCAAAGATTGCATATGCACAGTATAAGACTATTATGAGGGGAAAAAAAGACTATTATGAGAATACTTTTCTTCTTCATATAAAGATTTTTAAAGAAAACATAAATGGCCAGGCTGGTGTAGTTCAGTGGTTGAGCATCAATCTATGAACCAGGAGGTTACGGTTCAATTGCTGGTCAGGGCACATGCCCAGGTTGTAGGCTAGATCCCCAGTGTAGGTCGTGCAGCAGGCAGCCAACCAATGATTCTCTCTCATTATTGATGTTTCTATCGCTCTCTCCCTCTCCCTTCCTCTCTGAAATCAATAAAAATGTATTTTTTAAAAAAACAACATAAATGGCCTAAAAACCTATGAAAATATGCTCAACTTCACTCATTAAAATAAAAATTAAAGCAACAGAATAACAAAATTCCCAAAAAATTTGCAAGAATTTAAGTCATTAGGGTTGAAAGAAGATTTTTCCTTGGAATGTTGACTTTATGATTCTCTAATTTAAAAACTGCTGACAATCATTTCTATTCACAGCAAGGATGTGTTCATACATGACTATGTGTCTACATTTATATAAAAATAAGAGGGAGATAGATATATTTTTACGTTATTCATCAACGTATAACTTCTATAAGGAGGAATTTGACTATCCATATCAAAATTATAAGTGCACATATCCTTTGATCAGCAATTCAACTTCCAGGAATTTATCCTACAGCTGACTCCCACATAGGAGAAATATTATAGGTACAAGGATATTCACTGCAGCTCTGATTATAGAAGTAAAAAAAATAGTAACAATCTGAATGCCCATTAATAGGAGATTGGCTATAAGTATGGTAAACTCATAAAATGGTAGACTCATAAAATTATGGTAGACCATGCAGCCATTAAATAAATGAAAACTATATAAATACTAATATGGAAAGATCTCTAAATAATATTAAATCAACATGTTATGTAAAGCACCATTAGTTTTAAAATGTATATGTAAACAGCAACATACTCATGCATGAACATATATACTATTCACTCTATTTCCTTTTATGTATTTCAATTTCATTCTATTTACATGTATTTTTTTTTTACATTTTTATTTATTGATTTGAGAGAGAAACCGATTTTGTTTCACTTACTTATGCATCCATTGGTTGATTCTTGTTGTATGTGCCCTGATCAGGGATCAAATCCGCAACCTTGGCTTGTTGGGATGACACTCTAACCAACTGAGATACTGGGCCAGGGCTAAAAAAAACTCTTAAAATATTTATTTTAAATTTAGATGTCTGACTTATTGTTTAATCCAAATGAGGTAACTTCAAATTTTCCTTCACTGACAGTTTTTAAATTTAAGAATGATAACATCAGCATTCCAAGGAAAAACCTCTTTCAAGCCTAGTGACAGCATAATCAACATCAGTTCCAGCACAATTAAAGCCCTAAAGCGCACTTCCAAGCAGAAACGTGGACTGCTTACACTGCAGTAGAAGCAGTGGTAAGACTCAGACCTTACCTGACCAGGTCTCCATGCAGCTGTAAATAAAGACTTTCCCTTCCCTCTCCAGCACATATTTCTGATGCTGGAGTCTCTACTGTGCAAAGGACAAGATGTAAGTCGGAGGATGAGGAGGAGGCGGAGGAGGAGGAGGCAGAGGAGGTGGCGGTTGTAGTGGCAGTGGTCGTGTCTGCTCCATAAAGGTAAACACAGCCTCTCTTCACATCTTCTCTCAGCCAGTCTCTTTCTCGAGAACCAAACCTACTTCTCCTATTCAAACAATTTCTGCTCCCATTGCGTTTCATATTTCTCTAAAAATAAGAAAAAAAATCATGAGAAAAAACATCAGCTAAAATGAGTTAGACATGTTCAGTTCTCACCCCACTTTCCACTCTATAGTCACCAATACTCTACTCCAGTGGTCAGCAAACTCTTTAGTCAACAGAGCCAAATATCAACAGTACGACGATTGAAATTTCTTTTGAGAGCCAAATTTTTTAAACTTAAACTATATAGGTAGGTACATTGTTATTAACTTAATTAGGGTACTCCTAAGCTGGCCTTTGCTAAAAACGTCCTCAATCTGATTGAGGTACCTGCGCCGAGTCTCCCGTTGCCCAACCAACCGACACCTCCCACTTCTTCTAACGCCACTTCTTCAAAATAGACTCACCCAGGCCGAAAACCCACTTCTGCGCATGGGCCATGAAGTTTCAATCGCACGGTATGTGCGCACCCACACGTGGTATTTTGTGGAAGAGCCACACTCAAGGGGCCAAAGAGCCGCATGTGGCTCGCAAGCCACGGTTTGCCGATCACTGCTCTACTCAATCAAGTATTATCTCCTCTCACCTCACACAGCCTTCAGCATCTGCCATGCTCATTCTTAACCTGGCAAACTTAGTTTTCTTTTTTTAATATTTATTTAAAGCTATTGTCATTTTATTTTTTTTATTTGATTTTTATACAGAGGAAGGGAGAAAGGAAGGGAGGGGGAAACACCGGTTGCCTCCTGCACTCGCCCGTACCAGAAATTGAACCCACAACCTGGGTATGTGTCCTGACTGGGAATTGAACCTGCCACCATTTGGTGTATGGGATGACATTCCAACCAAGGAACCACACTGGCCAGGGCCAAGCTTAGCTTTCTTTATTGTTATAGCTGTTCATGTCTGTCCATCAACTTTTCTAACGCTTCTTTTTCTTATGTTTCCAGAAAAATGTCAAGAATAATAAAACATCTGAGTACCTACTACCCAACTTTCACAAATTTTTAATATTTTGTCTTATTTAGTTCCAGGCATTATTCTAAAGAATCTATAATAATAAAAATGTAATATGCTAATTAGACCAGACGTCCTTCCGGACGAAGCCAGGGCTGCAGCCCCAGGATCAAGGCAGCCATGGCTGTAAGGGAGGGATGGAGGCAGCCGCCGCAGCTGGGAAGGCCTACTCTAGCACGAATTTTGTGCATCGGGCCTCTAGCATATATTCTATATAATAAAAGCCTAATACTAGTATGCAAATTGACCAAAGGGCGGAATGACCAGTTGCTATGTTGCACACTGACCACCAGGAGGCCAACACTCAATGCAGGAGCTGCCCCCTGGTGGTCAGTGCACTCCCACAGGGGGACAACCACTCAGCCAGAAGCCAGACTCACAGCTGGCGAGCACAGCGGCAGTGGCAGGAACCTCTCCCGCCTCCACGGCAGTGGCAGTGCTAAGGAGCAGTGAGCCAAGGGGTAAGGAGCAGCAAGCAGATGGGCAGTAAGGAGTGACGCAGGCCAGGCTGAGGGGCCCCCCCCCCCGTGCACGAATTTTGTGCACTGGGCCTCTACTCTAGAGAGTGTGTGTGAGTGCGTGTGTGTGTGTGTGTGTGTGTGTGTGTGTGTGTATACTAAAAACCTATGGACAAGATGTGTGTGTATACTAAAAACCTATGGACACACAATATATATATTCTTATGTATACAGCTGAAGCCACCTGGTACCCTATTCCAGTGATGGCGAACCTTTTGAGCTCAGCATGTCAGCATTTTGAAAAACCCTAACTTAACTCTGGTGCCGTGTCACATATAGAAATTTTTTGATATCTGCAACCATAGTAAAACAAAGACTTACATTTTTGATATTTATTTTATATATTTAAATGCCATTTAACAAAGAAAAATCAACCAAAAAAATGAGTTTGCGTGTCACCTCTGACACGCGTGTCATAGGTTCGCCATCACTGCCCTATCCCAATCCCATGCTCCTCTCTCTCTCCCAGAAACATTCTAGTCTGTATTTGGTATTTATCATTGCGTTCATTTTCACAGATGTTTGCCATATATGTATATCCTATAAATGATATATAGTTCATTTTACATAATTTAAAACTTTAAATCCTAGCTTACTTATGTTTTGCCCTGAAATATTTTTATTAGGTTCAATGTTGGTTTACATATATCCATGCTAATACACCCAGCTCATTCATTTGAGTAATATACCATTTTTTAATACACTGCAATTTATCCATTCTCTTGCTGATGGCATTTAGTTTGTTTCTAATTTTTCACTGTTGGAAACAAATGCTGTAATAAACATTTTTGCAAACTGCAAGTTTCTCTAGGGTCCTAACCCTCTGTCTTATATCCCAAATAATCAAGTACAGAATCAACAAAATACTTCACAAGTATTCTTTCCTTTCTCATGTTACAAAAAAACTACTGTTGCGTTAATTCAGGCATGTGAAATTCATACACATTGTGGAGCTACTGTTATCTCAAGGCAAAAACAATTGCTACAGCAATATAATAGGATTCTAAAGATCAACATTTACCTGCTCTATTTTTATGATGGCCCTTTCTATTCCCTTTAAAAGAAATTTCCACTAACTACACTGACATACCTCTCCAGTGTCATGCCTTTCACTCTGCTTCAGGAATATCCGACAACCTGTAACTCCCCAAACACACCAACTAATCCACAATTCTATGACTTGTCTGAAATGTTTGCTTCATCTTGTCCACCTGACTAGCCATTCATTAAAATTCTATGCAAATGTCACCCTCTCTACATTCTTTTGAAACCTTCCATGTCTCCCATCTCCATTCTTCTTCTCCCAGGTAGCATTTCCTAGTAGAAGGAAATACTGACTACTCTCCACTCAGCAGAACTTCTCCTGGAACATACTTCCATTTCTATGCAGATTACAATGGGTTTTAGTATTTATTTGATATTTCTTCTTTTCTTTTACACTGACAATCTATTATTAGTGCCTTAACACCTGAGTGGCACAGAAATGCATGCAAAACTCAGCTGACATCACAGAAATGTATTCCCAGTTTGCACATTAGCCCAATCAGCTCTGGCAAGAAGTTAAACAAACATGGAAGGAAACATCTCCATTTTTACAGAGAAACTTATAATCTTTTCTTTGTATCAGCCAAAAAGTAAATAAAATACTTTTACTATTATTCCTCACTGGAAAACAGCAATACCTATAAATAAAGCAAAATTTATTTTATTTTAGAGAGAGGAAGGGAGAGGAGAGAGAGGTGAGAGAAACATCAATAGGTTGCCTCCACCTCCCGTAAGCACATGGACTGGGGATGGAACCCGCAACCTAGGTATGTGCCCTGACTGGGATCGAATGCACCACCTTTTGGCATACAGGAAGATACTCCAACCAACTGAGCCACACTGGCCAGGACAAAACAAATATTATTTTTGTGATTACTGAGATTAATATTTTAGGATAACTGTAGCACCTAAAATTCAATTTCTAAAGACGGTGGATAAAGAGGAATGAAAAGTTAGAAGGTATTCCCATGTGGGAAGAAAATAAAACGAGAGTGAGAATGGCTTCATTGTTTAAGTTTAGGAAAACACAGGTAAATCGGTTATTTTGCATAACTTAGAGATTTGAGTATAGCTATTCAAAACCATAGAGATTATTACTGATTCTAACTTTAGATAAGTAGGATAAACCTCTGCAACAAGTGGAAACTAGATCTCTCTTCTCATCAAGAGCATTTTCTTAAAGCTGAATATCTCAGAATTAATATCTCAAGTATTTATTTTATAGACACAGGGGCCATCATATTTGAACCACTAAATAATGTTAACCACTGAATAATTCAAAGGTTAATTTGAAATATTCTTTATGTTTTAATCTTTGGGAAAGATCAACTGGTCCATCTGAAAACAGTATTCTATATGGTACATTTATACAAAGAAGTTCTGCACTCAGTGGAGAGAAATTTTGCTCATTGCTATTAAGAGAGAGCAAGTAGACACTATTCCACACAAGCAACAAAAAGCTTATTTAAAAAAAAATTTTTAAGCCCAATGATAGCCCACCAACCTTCTGTCTTAGGAAAGTCAAGAAAGACCCCAGAAAGTATTATATTAGTTCACCCATGATTTTTCTTCTGTGAGGATTTTTAATGTGTATATATATTTCCTTTAAGACTATAAATTCCTTAAGGAACTTTACATTTTTTAAGAGGATTTTTTTAAAATTGATTTCAGAGAGGAAGGGAGAGATAGAAACATCAATGATAAGAGAAAATCACTGATCGGCTGCCACCTGCCCACCCCATACTAGGGATGGAGCCCACAACCCAGGCATGTGCCCTTAACTGGAACCGAACCTGGGACTCTTCAGTCCGCAGGCAGATGCTCTATCCACTGAGCCAAACTGGCTAGGGCTTTAAGAGGATATTTTAAATTAATTCCTTATTTTATTATTATTACTGGAGGCCCGGTGCACAAAAATGTGTGCACTCGGCGGGGTCCCTCAGCCCGGCCTGTGCTCTCTCGCAGTCTGGGACCCCTTGGGGGATGACCACCTGCTGGCTTAGGCCCCCTCCCCAGGGGATCGGGCCTAAGCTGGCAGTCAGACATCCCTCTGGCAGACCAGGAGCCCTCAGGGAATGTCCACTTGCCAGCAGGGAGCAGGCCTAAGGTGCAGTCGGACATCCTTAGCGCTGCTGAGGAGGCGGGAGAGGCTCCCACCACCACCACCAATGTACTGGCAGCCATCAGCCTGGCTTGTGGCTGAGCAGAGCTCCCCCTGTGGGAGCGTACTGACCACCAGGGGACAGCTCCTGCATTGAGCGCCTGCCCCCTGGTGGTCAGTGTGTGTCAGAGTGACCAGTCATTCCCAGTCGTTCTGCTGTTAGGGTCAATTTGCATATTACCCTTTTATTATATAGGATAGAGGCCTGGTGCATGGGTGGGGGCCAGCTGGTTTGCCCTGAAGGGTGTCCTGGATCAGGGTGGGGGTCCCCACTGGGGTGCCTGGCCAGCCTGGGTGAGGGGCTGATGGCTGTTTGCAGGCTGGCCACAGCCCCTTCAGGGTGAGGGTCCCCACTGGGGTGCCTGGCCGGCCTGGGTGAGGGGCTGAGGGCCGTTTTCAGGCTGGCCACACCCCCTT
>NW_005370611.1:576470-579997 GCF_000412655.1 Myotis brandtii
TTAATTTGCATACAGCCGCTCTGATTGGCTGGTGGGCATGGCTTGGGGCATAGCAGAGGTGCGGTCAATTTGCATGTTTCTCTTTTATTAGATTAAATTATTATTTTTAATTTCAGAGAGGAATAGAGAGGGAGAGATAGAAACTTCAATGATAGAAAAACATCATCGACAGCTGCCTCCTGCACATCCCCCACCAGAGATTGAGTCCAAAACCAGGGCATGTGCCCTGACTGGGAATTGAACTGGTGACCTCCTGTTTCCTAGGTTGATGCTAAACCATTGAGCCACACAGGCCCAGCAGGTACTTTACATTATTGAAATATGTGTGTTATTGGTCAAAGAATCTACCTCCTGGCTATATGATAATTCCACGGAATGAAGACAAACTGCTGAGTTAGAACTTTAATAGATATTAATGGGTATTTAAAAGACCTAGATACTAAGAAAGCACAGGCCTTCTAGCACCAATCTAGATCACGGGTGGGGAACGTCCAGCCTGCGGGCCATATACGGCCCAAGAAATCATTTGGTCTGGCCCTGCCAAGGCATGAAGGGTGAGTTAATTAAATGTTTAATATATCAGGGTAATTTTTTTTTTAAATATATTTTATTGATTTTTTACAGAGAGGAAGGGAGAGGGATAGAGAGTTAGAAACATCGATGAGAGACTAAGAAAGCACAGGCCTTCTAGCACCAATCTAGATCACGGGTGGGGAACGTCCAGCCTGCGGGCCATATACGGCCCAAGAAATCATTTGGTCTGGCCCTGCCAAGGCATGAAGGGTGAGTTAATTAAATGTTTAATATAGCAGGGTAATTTTTAAGTTGACAATTTTGTATGGCCTGCAAATGATGTTATAAACATCCAAATGGTCTTTCGCAGAAAAAAGGTTCCCCATCCATGGCCTAAAGCATCAGGTAACTGCTGGAAAGGCCAGTACCGTCCTCTGAGATGCTTTCAGCTTTTACAATCACTACTCCACTGGAATTGCTAGACTGAGAACACTTTATTTCCTCCCTCCCTCACTCTTATAGAAGAACTGTTGACAAACTTATCTATAAAAGAACACAACTATAATCACCTCATATCAAAAAAATGTATAAAAAGCACATTTAAGATTTAAAGATATTTCTAGAAAGCAAAGTCTTTAGAGTACGCCATGAATTAAGTACTCACTTCAGTACTTAATTCAAAACACTATTATTCAAAACACTAATCTCATCACAGTCACTGGCTAGATTAGTTATAATTTCATATCTTCTACAGAGTAAAAAAAAAAAAAAATCCCCAAACTGGAGGAAACATCTAGAAAAATGTACGCTTCAAAGATACTCCCAAGCCGAAGCCAGTTTGGCTCAGTGGATAGAGCGTCGGCCTGCAGACTGAAAGGTCCCAGGTTCGATTCCAGTCAAGGGCATGTACCTGGGTTGTGGGCACATCCCCAGTAGGGGATGTGCAGGAGGCAGCTGATAGATGTTTCTCTCTCATCGATGTTTCTAACTCTCTATCTCTCTCCCTTCCTCTCTGTAAAAAATCAATAAAATATATTTTAAAAAAAAAGATACTCCCAATAACCTTAAGAGTATTAAAAATATTACGCTAGGTTGTGGGTTCAATCCTCAGTCAGGGCACATACAAGATTCAACCAGTGAATGCATAAATAAGTGAAACAACAAATCGATGTTTCTCTCTCCCCTCTCTCTCCTCTAAAAAAAGAATAAAATTCAAAATATTAATATCATACTATATTCCAACTACAACTATAAAGGGGTACATCCTAAATAGCAGTTTGCTAAATAAATCGGGGGCAGATTGTGAATCAAATTTTCCAAAACTCGATACAAATGGACCTAGATCTAATCTGGCTAAAGGACACCAGCTTAGTTATATTAGACTTTTTATGAAGACCTATATTTTCTGACAATTATGTTCATAATTTGGTGTTAAGTATAAAATAGTTACAAAAAAGACTGTCTTTTCCAAAGGGGCTTCAGAGAATAATATGTTGCAGAGTATGACTTTCCTCCCAATTCAGCAAGTCTTCTACTTACATATTCTTTTCCAGTTTCCCTTGGCACACACTTCAACCACTCAGCTATTTAAGGGAACTTCTGTATGTAGAATGCATAGCTCCTATTTTCCATAGTCAATCCCATTTATTGGCAAGGATTATTTAAAGCATTAACCATATGCAATAAAGCCAAGAGATTCAAGGGCGTTGGACACTGTCAGCCTGCCACACCACCAGCTGAGCACTGGAATCAAGATCAATTTCTGGAATCTTTCTAAAGGTCCCCAGAGTGGAACTCCAGGGAACCAGTGGTGGGTTGAACCACTTCCGGGCAGTGTAGGAAGGTAGGACCCTGCAATAAAGATAGTCATTTCTCAATTCCTTCTCTCATAACTCTCTCCCCACAAAAAAAAAAAAAAAAAAAAAAAAAAATTTTTTTTAATTAATATATATACTAAAGTTGTTTACCTTCTAGACCAGAGGGCATTACCTATCTCTCAGGCCTGCCATTTCCTGATAAATTCAGCTGGCTTTTTTTTGTTGTTCATTCAGTTTACATTTTTGTGACCTTATGGTTTTAAATAAATATCCAAAAGCATTTGGGTAATTATATTTGCAGCTTATGGTTAAGTAAGTTACAGCAAATATGTACAAGGTTTATGCAGAAGTGGAGATAAACTATGGAAAGTTATTTCTTTAAATCTCTGGATTAAGACTGGAAGGTAGTAGCAAGAACACTTCAGTATTTTAGAGTCCTGTTTTACGTGGCTTCATGGATTCACCAGGTGTTTCAAATCTATGATTTTTTTTCAGTGTTCCCATCTTTGTGACGTCCTGCTAATAATCTTAATGACAACTATATTGTGCTCACCCTCATTCCCAATGAACAATTAATGTATTTTTTAACATCATAGATTTTCATTGTTTTGCAAAGTATTTTTGATTTTGAAACCCATCTAATCTTCTAAAAAAAAAAATTATTCTCTCTCTTCCTTCTCCCTGCAAAGTTTTAAATCCTGCCGACTCCTCTTCTAGAACTCCAGAAGGAATTCCATTCCATCTCCAGAAAACACCTCGTTTACCTATCTGACCTACAGGGAAAAAAAAAAAATTCTGCCCAAGTATTCCGAGGGCTGGGAGAAAACGCCATCCGGCTAAGTCTCCCACAACCACTCCTCTTCACCATCTCTCGGTCCCCTCCCCATCCCGCATTCCTGGTGCGTCTGAACTTCTTGTCATCACCTTCCCGGCTCCACTGCCCCCACTTGCCGGCATCTGCTCTCATTTCCTCCTCCTCCCCCCCAAGTCCTGCCCGCAGCCCCGCACGCTGCCTGTTGCATAACGGCTCCCCCATTAGCGTCTCCCCGGAGCGGATCGTCAGGCCGGCTCCGCGAGCAGGGATGCCCCTTTCCGTCCAGCCCCTCCTCCTCCTCCTCCTCCTCCTCCTGCAACACGCCCAGCGGCTCCCTGAGACGGGGCTCCTCCGGGGATTCTCTCGCCGGGCGGGGCGGGAGG
>NW_005370611.1:580884-600292 GCF_000412655.1 Myotis brandtii
CGGGCGCCGGGAGGGTGATTTACTGCTGTCCCCGCCTCCCGAGTGCCGGCTGGACAAAGGGCAGGTGTCAGTGGTGACAGGACGCTGCTCTCCGCAGAGGTGGCTCTTGGAACTTGTGTCCTCTTTCCAATTGAACGAATTGTTGAGAAGGCTCACCTCAGCGAGGACCTTTCTTTTCCTTATTGGAGATGCTCACGATATTCAGCACATTCGATCCAACCCTGTGTCCAAAATAGTAACTCACCTCCCAGCCACATTGTAATTCCCTTTCTCCTTATGTAGTAACATCAGAATTCGGTTCTCAGTCTCAAGCTGTCATATATCTGGGAGCCACTTAATTGTTGGCAAAGATGGTTCAGAAAATCTTTAAAAGTTTGTTTTCTTCTTGTTCCCGCATTTGGTGGTAGTTTTGTGGCCGGCCAGTGGGCCAAATTTGGAATCAGAAAGCTTGATTCCAAGTCTCCACTCTACCTCCTATTAGGCATATACAGTGGGGCCTTGACTTACGAGTGTCCCGACTAACGAGTTTTTTGAGATACCAGCTGTCCAGCTGTCTCTCCACCGATTTTTTGCATTGAGTTGATAGAGTAATTTGAGTTAACGAGCTCCTTAACGAGCTCAGTCTCGGACCGAATTAAACTCGTAAGTCAAGGCCCCACTGTACCCTTGTGCAAGTTACTTGATCTCAGACTTTCGTTATGAAGCAGTGAAACAGAAATTAATACCTGCCTAGCAGTTATTATGAAGATTTTGTGAATGATGCAGCGTGCTTATTAGCACATAGTAAGGGTTCATAGTAGCCATTATAAATGTGAATTTCCAAATTTAAGATTCACTCCGTTCCTCGGAATATTCTTGTTAATTCTGTTCCAAATTTTCCTAGGAAACCTAGACTTCTGGATTTTTAGGTATTCCCCTTACAAAGGTACTGATGACTCTTCAAGCAACTTGCAAAAAAATAATTTCTTGAGCTTTGAATAATCGATAAAGATGGTATCACCTATTATCCATTGCTTCAGTTTGCCTAGTCCAGACCAACTATGCTTCAATTGCAGGCTTAGAACAAAAGAGTCTGTGACCTACAATAGTACTGTGATAGGTATGCAATTGGAGATACTTTAAATTCCCAGACAAAATTTGACTCTTGCAAAGATTCTGACGTGTACAAATTGTTTCTTCTGTAAATCTGGTCACTACATGAGTTACCTTGTATATACAAAAACTCAGTCTCCAGGCATCTTCATTTCTTTGTCTCAAAATGAAAAATTCTGTCTCTGTGTCTTGGTGTAAGGTGAATAAAGCTCTTAGGTTGTCTACCTCTGGGGTTTTCCCCGCTACTTTGAAAATTAGTTTGAAGAAAGCTACTCAAAGTAGTTGGATTTCTATTTCAGTGCTTACTGGGTAACTTCTAGCAAGAACACTTGTTGGTAGTAAGAATGGGCACCAATATGGAGACAAAAATGGACCTGACCAAGGACAAATAAACAGTATAAAGAATAAAAATGTGGCTCAGGCCCTGGCCGGCTTGGCTCAGTGGATGGAGCGTCAGCCTGTGGACTGAAGGGTCCCAGGTTCAATTCTGGCCAAGGGCACATGCCTGGGTTGCGGGCTCGATCCCCAGTGGGGGGCGTGCAGGAGGCAGCCGATCGGTGGTTCTCTCTCATCATTGATGTTTCTATCTCTCTCTCCTCCCTTCCTCTCTGAAATCAATAAAGAAATATATTTTTTTAAAAAATGTGGCTCAGGATCAGTGTCTAAAAGCCTGTTTCTTGGTGTATTACGCATTACCTTTTCCAGATCTCATGAGCAGACCACCTACCGGAAGGGGAAGGAAATCCTAAGGACCAGCATTTGCATTCAGGCTGAGCAAGATCAGGGGTAGATGACTGTTGTTTTTTTAATTAATGGGATGATAATGGGCTAAAGCATCAATTCAAAATACAAGCATATGCCTAAGTTATATATTTAGTACTTTTTTAAACAATAGTAGTACTTCTGTCAAAAGGGGAAAAAAAATGAAAGCTACCAGCCCAGATACTGCATGGGGATAATTTATGATGCAGCTCCCTTTAAAGGTCTCCATGATTTAAGATCCAGTTCAGTAAGTAGCAACAACCAGTTGATTCTGTCTTCAAATCATATACTGCCATTAATGTTTTATACTGTTTCAAAGGTCACATATACATGTTCTCCCCAGTTCAAGGCCGTGTGTATTATGTATGCCAAGGGTTATGTAACTACAATTTCTGGAAATGGTCAACAGCTAAGACTAACCCTAAGAATAAATTCCTCTGGGATTTTTTGGTGCAAAAATCCATCTGCCCTCACTGCAGGTTCATTGTTACAAAAATCACTGTTTGGATCAAACCAAGGGACAGAAGTCATTAGACTCTTTCCTCTCTGTATCCTATCCTTCCTATAAGCAGCTGTGCATACCTCTCTCTCCACCTGGGGACACACCTACACACTTTAATCTCAGGGGCTTTTCTCCTAATCCTCACTACAAAATGGAAAGAATATCTAAAGAAGGGGAAAGTTCATATCTTATCAGATTTTCATATAAGAACCATAAGCCAACTACATTGGCTTATTCATAGGTTGTCCCCACTCTTTCAATGATTACAAAGTCACCTTTAGGCCTAAAACCCTTGTTATTCTATCACAGGTTGAGCAGACTTAGATATTCCTTTTTCTTTTTTTCTTTTTTTAGAGAGAGAAACATCAATTTGTTGTTCCACTTATTTGTGCATTCATTGGTTGATTCTTGTATATGCCCTGACGGGGGATCAAACCCACAACCATGGCATTATTAAGACGACACTCTAAGCAACTGAGCAACCTGGCCAGGGCTAGATATTCCTTATTTTAGTTCCAAATAAACAAGCAGACAGTATTTACCTGGCTTCAAGGTTTGAAGAAATTTCTTCCTTGAGCATTTTTATACTTTTGGAACATGGGAAAATTGAACTAGGGGAGAAAATAGCATGGAAAACCCTTGAAAGTGGTAAAAATTAATGTGGTCTTTCTAGACTGAAGTTCAAACTGGAACACAACTCATTACATTTTTGTTTTTTTCTTTTTCAACTCATTATATTTTTAAGTAAATATCTAGAATCTATTACTTGCTAAACTTTTCTATCATTTAATTACATGTAGATGAAGTTAACAAAATTTAATATTAGGAACAAAGATGTTAAGCCACATAGTAAAGATTATAGAAATGTCCCTTATCAAACAGTGCCAAAGGGCACTTCTGCATAAACTAGATAATTGACAAGGACTACATCTTTCTCCTCAATCAGGGGACTGTTAGGAATCATCTGAGTAATAGAAAAGCTAAAGCTTTGAATCCAACCACTCTCACTTTTATGGAAGAGTGTGTATAAAATAGATCAGGAAGTAAAATTCATTTTGGCTAGTTAAGCCTTCCTCTTCCCAGTCACAGGTATACTTGAACAATTCACAAATTGTAACCAAAGCCCTATGACTACCCCTCATACATATTTCACCTTAATAGGATTTCTTTGCTTTGTGTGAGAATTCTCCTTTGTATAGAAGATAAGCATGGACGTAATCATCTAGTTAAAATTTCCAATTACACTTTTCACTGTCTACAACTAGAAGTATGTTTTGTTTTGTTTTAATTGTTCAAATTCCTCTCTTGGTGAGATTTATGTATAAAAGGAACATCAACAGGTCAACAAGTTTAGCTCAAAGTTCTGGAATAGGAATTCATCCAAGGCTTCTGTAATTACTTGTAAGAAGCGAGAAAGCAAATTTTAAATCATTGAGTATTGACTTTTTTATTATTAGTCACTGTTCATAATTTGTTTCAACCAAAAGACAATACACACAGCAGAATTCTAATGCATCCCATGTAAATGTTTACATCCATTTTATTCCTCACTCGCCTCTAAGGCTTATCATTTAATTTTAAATTTTTTTTTTTACATCTCAAAAATATGTCTGCAATAATTAGAACTTCATTAGCTGTCCCACTTGGAAACAGCCTTTAATATTTTTACAGTAAAGAAGATGTGATGGGGCTTAATGAAAATGTAACTTACAATATTTTGAAAGAAAAGGGACTTTACAGGGACACAGTGGGAGTTCACAGAGGAAAGAGTTCAGAAGCTCTTTCCCATGAGGCCCCCAAATAGAAAACAAAAACAAAACACACAAAGCGCAACAGCAGGTTCCAAAAACAAAAACAAATAAACTCCAATGCTCCATCCCGAAGCCAGAACCGGCCCCGTGGAAGTTCATGAAGCAACTGTACAAGCTGCTTCAGCATTTTCTTCTGTTTAAATGTTCCCGGTCCTAGAACCCGTAGGTGGGACCCACTCACTGCTATTGCTTGAAAAAGTTACTTGCTTCCAGTTCTACCAGCAGCCCCACCCTCCTGAGCCAAAGCTGGTCAGAGTGTTTTAAACGTCAACACATTCTGAGCAGTCTTCCCTTCGGTGATCCTTCCCACTCCCCAGCGCATGAGAACGTGTACCACCTCTCCACCAATCAGTTTTTGAATATCCACTTTTTACTCTCCAGCTCTCAGTTTAGGACAATGTGGATAAAATACATTCACTAGAAAAAAATATATACACATTCAATCGCTTTCCTTTAGTTCTCATGGCCCCGAAATTTTCCAATGCAGAAGATAATGATGTTGAATCTCAAAAACAGTATCCCCTAACTGCCAACTTCTAGAAGAACATAAAAATAGAAGGCATGTTATATAGATAGAAATACTCAAACCATTAGTGCTGGACAGTTTTCAAAGTCTATTTTTTTATATGAAGGGGACAAACAAGAGGTATGGACATCTTTAACCTAGCAAGAGGAAAGAATCCCCTCCCGAGTGTTAGACTGAGGAATGTTTCTTTAAATGAGAAAGACCTTAAAATGAATAGATGGTCACCATACACAGCGTAAAACATTCCATGACTGTCCAAGTCACCTCAAGATAACAGCACCGGAGCATTATGGGAGAAGTTTCTCGGGCAGAGCACCCTCCCTACTGTTTTTTAAGATAACTTAGATGAATTCTCCCTTAGTATTACTGGGGAGGCGGGGGAGGGTTGGGAGGGGCTAGGACACAAACTACTCTAGAAGAGGAAAAAAATGAGGTAAAAGTGCATGTGAAATTGTCCAAGTAAGTGTGTGTAGGCTCACTGCTATCACCCTGAAGTTATTAAAACAGCCACGGAAATCACTCTTTCCTCACAATGGCTCTAAAGTTGTAAATCTATCCAAATTTGCTCCCCCTTGAATGGTTATACTAGGGAAAGAAATTACTGAAATGTTTAAGTATTCATAGCAATTAAGAGATTTCTCCTTTTAGCAGCAAGGCCAAGTGAGGGAGAACTAGTTCCGATCCTAGAAACTAAGGCACGCTGAAGCTTTCAAAGATCCGATCATTTGAAACAGTCTTCACAACCATCAGTATCCTAGGCAGTAATCTGACCTCTAGTCCTTCAGTCCGGTGCTCGGTTCACTCTCTGAAATCACTTCATATGCTACACAGCACCCTTTGTGTTAAGGCCATGATTTTTATTCCTCCTAGACAAAGCTATGGGTGATCATACAACGCTCTACCTTAAAACTATGATCACCCAAGGAGAAGCTGTTACAAGAGCAGACCCTTTCCAGCTCCTTAGCTAGCACTGCCTTAGAACATGGTCTTCAGCAGAGTTCTGAAATTCAACTCCATTCAACTAAAGAAGCTTGAGCTGGTTAACTATAAACATGAGAGAGAAAATAAAGCCTCTACCACAAAGAGGAATGTTAGACAAATTCTAGTCAAGAAATCCACCAACTTTGTGTTAATCCTATCGTGTTTCACAGCATTAAGTGTCCATCCAATGAAATCAGTCTAAAAAGAATCCTTTAAAGGCTATTTTTCATTGCACAGGCAGAGCAGTTGTCTAAAATACATACTAGTCCACACTTACTTTACTGAAAACCACGCACAAGATAATATCCTGTTCTTGACTCAGTCAACCATTTACCCAGGGGAGTTAAATTTTAGCAAATCTTGCTCTTATATATTAGTAAAACCTGCAAGTTTCCCCTTTGGAGCCTTTATTTCAACTCCAGTTTGTCAAATGTAAGATATAGTCTAGCATCTGATACAGAGCTAGATTTGACAAGACACTGAAGATCTGAAGTAAAGGCTTGGTGAAATGGAGGGGAAATGGACATTTGTACCCAGGATTAAGACCGATGCCAAGGTAGTCATTATACTGTACTCAATACAGTAATGATTACCAACATTTTAAGAGCAAGGCGGGCCTGACTTTTCCTTTCTTCTTTAGTATATCAGACATGGCACCTGTGCACCTGAACGTACACAGTACATTCAACATGGGCCACAGGAGAATCACCCTACCTTATTCCCGCAACTGAGTGTTAAGGTTTGAAATCGCAAGGGTCCTTTCTAAAAAGCATTCGGCACTCTTCCTGGTTTTTAAAAAGCTCCAGATCTCAAGTCTTGGATGCAGATGTTCATGAGACTGGCCTCTCTCAAGAGACCAACTTCTCAGACTCAGGAAAGGATATCCCTACCCTATGGTGTTCATTCCTCTGACATAGGGGACAAGGAAGCTACAAGGCTTCATTCCAACACCATAAAGTACAATATAGGAAAGATTTCTTTAACCGTGTGGTCTTTATTTCAGTGCCAGTGTTACAGATACAACACAAATGTTCCAGTTAGAAGAAGGAATTCAAACGGAATGCCAAGGTCCAAGCCAGGCTCAGGAAATAAAAAGGGACGTTTGGAGTAATGGAGGATGACTCCAATATGCTCTAGGATGAGTCTGATACTCAACTCTTCCTATGGGCAAAGGTGCTTTTGGTAGAGAGTCTAATCTTTAAAAGTGGTAAACTCCTCTTTCCACCCATTTACCATAGTTCATCAGGCAAGTTATAGGCTTAAGAGAAATTTTAAAATTTGTGGTGGGAATAGGGGCATTAATAACTACTTATATATAGTATCTTTTAGAAGTTGTCCACCTTGCACTTTAAGGGGAATCAATTTTGAAAATCATGGAGAGTATTCATCACTACAGCTCAAGAAGGGAGAAAGAAAGGGGAGCTGGAAGAGCCTTGGAAGTTTCTATTACAAATAGAGCACCATATCCTTCATGCCAAATCTCAACAAAAGCTCTTTTTAACTGCATCTGTCCAGTGTTTACAAATAACCTTTCAAAGTCTGACCAGTTCTTGGTAACAAGCATACATACATGTGTGTGTCTGTGTGAATACAGCAAAGCACAGAAAAGGCTACCAGGAGCCTATTGCCTTTCAAACATTGGGGGAACCAGTAGAAAAGGCAGGTCTCCCTAATGTCCATGGTGACATTTCCATTCTGAATGCCAGATGTAAAAAGCGCCTGATGATGGTGACCCAGCTAGTGAGGAACAAATCCTCACCTTGCCCAGTCCACAGAGAAACACAGTAGAAAGAAGGGGCAACTCTGCTGCAGAGACAGTGTGAGTGTTTTCTTGCCATGGATTCCAGTCCTCTCCTCCAGACCAGCTGCTTTTTCCTCAGGGGCCCAGGGAATGTTGATTCTGGCTGTTAATGTGGGAGGGGTAGAGAAGTGCAGAAAAAGGGAAGAGGAGGAAGAGTGCAAACTAGCCTCCAGAAGCAGCCGGCCTCAACGGTGGAGGAGAGGAGGTTAGTCTTTAACAACGCTTCAAGGTCAGCAATTACTTTAGGAAAATCCTCCTCAACAGTTCTCTTCAGCTCCTCGTGCCCATGGTACAGTTGGGGGGGACTTGCCAGCAATCACAACCTCCTTCCCAGAGTTCCTTTGATTGAGTGGGGTAAGAATGAGAATGGTGCCGGACCCTCATTGCCAGGACTGAGGGGGAAAGTTATTCACTTCTGCTAGATCTTGCATTGCTGAGCCCTTGTGATTATATGTGAGCTTGATCCGCATTCGTAGCTGTTGCTATGAGAAGAAAAGAGAATCACAAATTATACAATGAAATGAAATCTCTAGAATCTTTCCAGTCCACAAATACACTTTTTTTAAAAATATATATTTTATTGTTTTACAGAGAGGAAGGGAGAGAGATAGTTAGAAACATCGATGAGAGAGAAACATCGATCAGCTGCTTCCTGCACACACCCCCCACTGGGGATGTGTCTGCAACCAAGGTACATGCCCTTGACCGGAATCAAACCTGGGACCCTTTAGTCTGTAGGCTGACGCTCTATCCAGTGAGTCAAACCGGTTAGGGCCACAAATACACTTTTAATCTTAGAGAAAACAAAATTATTTTAAAGCAAAGTTGTCTCTTAAAAATGACACACAGGCACCCAGCTGATGTGGTTCAGTTGGTTGAACATCATCTCATGCACCAGGAGGGTCACAGGTTCAATTCCCAGTCAGGGATTGCAGGCTCGATCCCCAGAAAGGGGTGTGCAGGAGGCAGCCAATGGATATTTCTCATCACTGATGTCTGTCTGTCTGTCTGCTTCTCTCTCTCTCTCCCTCTCCCCCTTCCTCTCTCTCCAAAATCAATAAAAATATATTTTTAAAAAATTAAAAATTACATACTATAGGCAAACAGCAGCAGCAAAAACCACCTAGTACTCTAGCTATCAGCCACAGAAGCAACCTCATGCAGTCAGGCGTCTCCAGAACACATCGCTGGCTCTGATCCTAGAACTGCAGTAACAGGACAGAACCACGCAAGAGCATTTTCACGGTAACATTTGCTGAGTGCTTTTCAAAAAGATTCAACTCTTATATGTAAGTTTCTAGAAAAACGATGCAAACATATACTCATTTTATGCTCTACATTCAGACATACTATAAAACCTATAGTAAATGTGAACATAAACTTGTTTCATTCCCAAGGCATAAAGAAGGGGGAAAAAACAGAAAGAGTTAACTTATAGGTAACAGCAGTAGTTTTAAGAGAACTCTATTATAAGCACTTTTCACTTTATGTGGCAGATTTCAAATATTAGTGCATTAAGAAAATTTTTATTCTATGTATCAGATTGTCAAAGGAATTTCTAATTGTGCTACAGGTAGATACTCAAAATACAGTGACTAGCAGAGAAAAGACAAGTGTTACAAGAGGATGAAATCATACTGGTATTTATGAGGCACTACCAGAAATCTTTCAAAGGAAGGAATTCCCTGAATCATTTCTAAAAACTGAAAACTAGTCAATTGATTAGTATTAAGTGGAGGCAATCTACTTCTTTGAAAAGATATAATAAAAGTATTGCTTAATTTTAGTTTCAGAAGCTCTTTTTCCATTTGGCTGCTTAATTAAAATGTCTCCACTTTTGCTATGCATCCTTAACAATTACATGAAATATGGATTTTTGGTTCAACAAATGCTCTTACCCCCGACTGCAACTTGTGTAAAGGTTAGAATATCTAAGCTTCCCCACTCCTGCAAAAACTAGACCTTTAAACCTCTAAATAGAGAATTTTTTTAAAGCTGCATTTTATAAGATGCCACTAAATCATCTAATGCAGTGGTTCCCAAACTTATTTGGCCTACCACCCCCTTTCCAGAAAAAATATTACTCAGCGCCCCCTGGAAATTAATTTTTTTTTAATTTTAATAGCAATTAAACAGAAAGATATATGTATAAATGTTTCTACCTTTTTCGTAAAATATAGTAAAGAAAGGTGTAAATTAGAAACATTGAAGTTTGAAATTATGAAACTATTTATTGAACTCAGAATAGAAAGGTAATACAAAAAAAGTTAAAACAAATGCACCTGTGGCCATCACCGCCCCCCTGGATCGCTGCAGCGCCCACCAGGGGGCGGTAGCGCCCACTTTGCGAATCACTGAATTAGATCAATCAAAGTTAATGAGTAAACTTTCTGAATTGCTTAATACGTCCCAGATATGAGTATCAAGGCTTTAGCAAGGCAGGTGAAAACATTTCCATGAGCAAGAAGCAATGGATCCTGCAGCGCCCACCAGGGGGCGGTAGCGCCCACTTTGGGAATCACTGATCTAATGTGTCTGGGCTCTGTTTATTATCTTTGAAAGAACAAGGTTAGACCAGACATTTTCACAGATTTCTTATGACTGTGAGTCAAAAAACTCCAGAGAAACAAAGCAGAATTTTATTTCAAGAAATATGCTTACACCTTTCTCAGATATTGTCTTCAAATGTGCTACTCACCTTCTGTGGGTTCAGAACTTTAATGACTTGTGTGATGGTCCCCGTATTAAATGCTGGGACAACGCTGCTGCTAGGAGACAGAAGCTGCAGCTGGAATGTCTGGGGAGAACAAAGGGCATCTTCAGAAAGAATAATACACTTAATATGATGTCAGAGAAGGCAACAAATAAAAAAGTCAGTACTAGCTGGTTTGGCTCAGTGGATAGAGAAATGGCCTTTGGACTGAAGGGTCCTGGGTCCAATTCCGGTCAAGGGCACTTGCCCAGGTTTTGGGCTTGATCCCCATAGGGCAGTGGTTCTCAACCTTCTGGCCCTTTAAATACAGTTCCTCATGTTGTGACCCAACCATAAAATTATTTTCGTTGCTACTTCATAACTGTAATGTTGCTACTGTTATGAATTGTAATGTAAATATCTGATATGCAGGATGGTCTTAGGCGACCCCTGTGAAAGGGTCGTTTGACTGCCAAAGGGGTCTCGACCCACGGGTTGAGAACCGCTGCCACAGGGGATATGCAGGAGGCAGCCGATCAATGATTCTCTCTCATCACTAACGTTTCTATCTTTCTCTCCCTCTCCCTTCCTCTGTGAAACCAATAAAAATGTATTTTTTTTAAAAGTCAGACACCCAGCCCTGACCGGTATGGCTCAGTGGATAGAGCGTCGGCCTGCGGACTCAAGGGTCCCAGGTTTGATTCCGGTCAAGGGCATGTACCTTGGTTGCAGGCACATTCCCAGTAGGGGGTGTGCAGGAGGCAGCTGATCTATGTTTCTCCCTCATCAATGTTTCTAACTCTCTATCCCTCTCCCTTCCTCTCTGTAAAAAAAATCAATTAAATATATTTAAAAAATAAAAATAAAATAAATAAATAAATAAAAAGTCAGACACCCAGATGATGGTTCAAGTAACAGATTTACTTATTACTACTTTCTACTTGTTTTCCAGAAATCCATAATTCAGAGTATGTGGGTAGACTATCACTTCCTGGTATTTATAAAATTCCAGGAAGTCTTTGATCATGAAAACTAGCAATGAGCCATTCTTCCTTCCCTTTCTGGCAGAAAGAACCTTATCCTACTAGTTTTCAAAAGGTGACCAATTCTTGTTCTGGCAACCTCACTTAACAGTAACTGATTAACTATTCAGGTTAAAAACAGGTATCTGTGGCTAAAAAAGAAGCTAAAAAGAAATGAAAAGAAAAGCTTTCTAAAAATAACAAACCAGCATACCAGTCACTAACTACAGGCGGGGATGCGGAGACTTGAACTTTTGCTTTCTAAAGCAAAATTGGACTGTGTCAAGGCCTACTCCTGTGTGACAGAGGTGAAGGAAAGGCTGGCAGAGCCAGTTTGTTAATAGATCGCTCCATTGGGCACACAAGGTCCTAACAGAAAAATCACATGCAGAACTAGTCCATAGAGCAAAAGACCTGGAAAACCAAAGCCATCATCTGTTGCATGCTGATGGGTTTTGTTTGTTTACAGGTAACAAAAGTGGAAGTGCTATGAGCAACACAAGTAAACCACAGAATTTAAAAATATCTTTCCTGAAAGTTCAGTCTTCTAAAATATTAAGGAGGGAGTAGAGAGAGGGAAAGAGAAGGAGAGAAAAAGAGAGAAGTGAGAGAGAAGGGATGAGGAAAGAGAAAAAGGGGAGGAGGGAGAGAAGAAAGTCTATTCAGTCTTCTCTGAAGCCAAAAATTTTAAGAGTAGAGATTTAATCTCAATACACAGGTTTATTATTTTGTGTCATATTCATAATTCTATTGTCAAGATAAATTATGTAAGCTAAAATATTATTCACTTATTTATATTTATTTAATATAAGATGCCATCAATTATAATTCACACCATTATTTTATATACCACTGAGGAAAAAAAAACATGCTGCCAATTAAACTATGCCAAGGTATCAATTTTAAAATGTACGTCAATTTCAGAGATAATAAAAAGTAAAAATTAGTCATAGAATCTATGTACTATGCATGACATTTTGAAATTCAAGATATATCATTGTTATGCAAACAGGCATAGTTTATTGATTTATTTAAAATATATTTTATTGATTTTTACAGAGAGGAAGGGAGAGGGCTAGCGAGTTAGAAACATCGATGAGAGAGAAACATCAATCAGCTGCCTCCTGCACGCCCCCTGCTGGGGATCGAGCCCGCAACCAAGGTACATGCCTTTGACCAAAATCGAACCTAGGACCCTTCAGTCCCCAGGCCAACACTCTATCTACTGGGCCAAACGGGTTAGGGCCCAAGTGAGTTTTTAAAAAATAAGCCAGTCAATCTTTATTCAAAAGAAAAAGGCAAAGAAGACATTGTAGTACCTTTGGTACCGCAGCCTGGAAAACAAAGTCCGTCATGTCCAGCTCTGTGCTGTTAGAGGCCTGTATCGTTATCACCGTGACACTGGGGTTGGTGTTTGACCGTTCAAAGGTGAATTCTATCTTCAAGCCATTCTTACTGTATGCTGTGATGGAGGGGATGCCTGGGAAAGTACAGGAAGCTTAGCCTAATTGTAGTCAGCCTAATACTTATAAAATTATTATTTTGCTTTCTTCAATAACTTTAATAACATCAGTAATTGTACCTGTAGTGATGTCATTGAAGAGAGGCTGTGATGAAAGCCCATCCAACAAGAAGGGGGGCTGGGATATCTGAGGGGCTGAGGCAGGGGCAGGAGCAGCAGTTGGAGCACCTACAGGAAACAGTCCAACGTTAAGTCAATATTACCCAGCATGACAAAACTCACCAAGAAAATATAGGAGAAAAATATTTTGACCTCAGGTTAAGAGAAAGATTCCTTAAATAAGATGAATAATGCATAAACCATAAGTGGAAAGAACTTAAAATTCAAACACTTTAAAATGAGCAATGTCTGTTCATTAGAAAATACTATTAAAAAAAATAGACCACATGCAGGAGAAAATGCTGCTACAAGACAACAAATGGATGAGTATCCAGAACTATAAATATCTTCCTACAAGTCAGTAAGAAAAATAACCCAATTTAAAAGTGATAAGAGATAGGAACTAGCTATTCCCAGAAGAAGGAATCTGAATGAAAAGGACATCTTATGAAAAAAGATACTTAGTAATTAGGGAAATGGAATTTAAAGCCACACTAAGATACTACTTCACATCCAGTTCAGTGGTGAAAATTTCAATGTGATAATACCAGATACCAGCAAGAACGTGTAGCAATGGGGACTTCTAACCTGTCACAGGGATATACACTGGCATAACCAAACTAGAGACAATTTAGCAACAATAGAGCTGAACATGAGCATATACCTAAAGTTCCTCAACCTCAAAACTCATAACATTTGAAGCTAGATGATTCTTTGTTGTGGGAGGCTGCCTTGTGCACTGCAGCATGTTTATCAGCACCCCTGGCTTCTACTCATTAAATGACAGTAACATTCTCCAGTTGTGACAACTGAAAATACTGCTAAGCCCTGGTGGGCAAAATCTCCCCGTGGAGAACCAGGGCCTTTTTCACAAATTCTTACATATGTACACAGGAAAACTTGTATAAAAGTGTGCATAGCAAGATAGTTTCTAACAGGGAAATGCTGGATACAACCAAATGTCCATCATCAAGATAATGGGCAAGTAAATTGTGGTACATTGATCAAAGTAAACACTACACATACACAACAGTAATACTGTTAATGCACTAGAAGTACAGTTGACCCTTGAATAATGTGGAAGTTAGGAACACTGCCATTCCGCGAAGTCGAAAATCTATGTATAACTACAGTCAGATCTCCACGTGAGGATTCCCAACAAAGGAGTTGACCTTTGGACAACTCGAGTTTGAACTGTGAGGATCAACTGCACGGGTCAATTGAAAAGAATCCACTTATAAGTGGGCCAATGCAGTTCAAACCCACGTTGTTCAAGGGTTAATTGTACATTTAACATTAATTATTCATAGATTATTCTCACAAATACAATGTTCAGCAAAAAAGCAAGGTGCAAAAGAACACTAAGTTGAATATCATTTCTATAAAGGTAAAAATTGGCAAAACAATATTACACACTATTATAAAGAAATATACAGAAATGGTAAACACCAAAGCTAAACACTGCTTCAGGATAGACAATAGTTACCTCTGGGACCAAGAGGGAAGGAATTGAGGTGGAGGTACAAAGGGAATGTCAACTTCCATAATAATATTTTATTTTACAAGCTAAGTAGATCAAGGCATTTACAGAATTTTATAGATGTTAAATAATGCATAATAAAAATTTAACATACACACACCCTGGGAAGGGTAGTATGAAGGAGGGGGGGTGGGAGGGGATTACCAGATTACCATTTTTATTTGGTATTTCCCAATAAGAACAAGAAGGATCATACAACTGAGGGTAAATGATAGAATAATGCCCATGAACTGAGAGAAATCAGAATTCTAAGAAGAGGTATAAGAAAATTCTGCAAAATAAAGAGAATGCATTTTATATTTAAACAGATTTCAAATTACTTATAAAATTAACTGAAAATATACCAATAAAAAAACTAAAAAATAAAGGAAGGGTGAAATATCCTTTTAAAAAATACCCAACTACACTAAGGGAAAAAACAACAAGCATGCTAAAAATTAGCAAGGAAGGTAGAAAAACAGATGACTAAGCAAAGCACAAGAAGTTAAAAACAAATATGACACTGCAGAACGTGCAGTCAAGCAGATTGCCTATGAAGTATACAAAGAAATATTCATATAGTTCTAAGAGTTTATATAAATCTAAACTACTAATTTTCCCACAATTACCATTTTCAAAACAATTTCAGAAACGTGTTCCCATGGAAAATCAGAGGCTACCAAAATATATAAATAACACATGGGTCCCTAGGTCCCTTAGATTTTGGCTTTTTTCTCCTCCAAAGGTACAATAGGTAGTACCTTTTGTACTACCTATTAGGGAAACCACAGAAACTTGCTGTACCAATTCCTCTAAGAGCACACACTAAATTTATTTACAGATTTCCACTGATTTATATTACTGTGCTTTAGGATACAACTAATGATGGCTTAAGAATCTGTAACTCAAAAATGGGAAAATGTGTTTAAAACTCTAGACTTTTTGACACGTTATCATTTTGCTTTTTCATGTAACACTGGGAAAACAAGAAAGTAAGAACAAAAAACAAAACATTAAGATTTCATGATAAATGAGTTAAGGACTCAAAAGGAATGTGGAAAAATAAAATTCATGTATAATGCAAAAATGTTGATATATATGAAACATGCCCTGTGAATGAAAAACTTGAAATTAACAAAATATTAGGGCCAATCTTTAATCTGCTAGGGCTTGTAAAAAAATGATAGTACACAATACTTATGATTTTATAGTGAAACTGGTGGCAATATACATGGAGGTTAAGGTAAATAATATTTATCATGCACCTACCATGAGTCATACATGCACTAACTAAGTCACCATTCCTCATAAATACTGAGGTTAAGTATCTGTCATCTTTATTTTATTTTTTATTTTTTTTTAATATATTTTATTGATTTTTTACAGAGAGGAAGGGAGAGAGATAGAGAGTTAGAAACATCGATGAGAAAGAAACATCGATCAGCTGCCTCCTGCACATCTCCTACTGGGGATGTGCCCGCAACCCAGGTACATGCCCTTGACAGGAATCGAACCTGGGACCTTTCAGTCCGCAGGCCGACGCTCTATCCACTGAGCCAAACCGGTTTTGGCTGTCATCTTTATTTTAAACAGATTCAGAAAGACTAAGTAACTTAGTCAAAGAAAGTAATCCAAAATAAGGACAAATTTTTGTAACTATGTTGTTGAAGCATTAGTTATAAGAAAAATCTGGAAACAAACAATAGTAAGGAATTGAATAAATAATGGTACAAAGTTCTTGATGAAATATTAGACAACCATTTAAAATTGTAAGTGTAATTGTAAAGACTACGTACTATTATGGAAATGCTAATATGTTAACAAATAAACTATACCGCCTACACACTATGTTTAAACTATGAGATTGTTTTTACTTTTCCATATTCCAGTATAGATTTGGCATTTGAGGACCTCAAAAGTACGTAAGAAGTAACAGTTTAAAATTTTGTTTAAGAGCCCAGCCAGTGTGGCTCAGTGGTTGAATGTCAACCCATGAATGTAAAGGTAATGGATTCGATTCCTGGTCAGGACACATGCCCAAGTTTCAGGCTCCAGTCCCTGTAGGGGGCATGCTCTCTATCCCATTCCCTTCCTCCCTCTCTAAAAAAATCAATAAAAACATTTAAAAAATAATAAAAATAAAAAAATTTAAGACACATATATAAGCTCCGGGAGGCTGTTGTATTAGAAAAAAATAACTTATCCTGTAATAGGCAGTCTACAGGATCATTCATCATCCTTATTCTATGGCCAGTTTCTACTTGAGGTTAAAGTATAACTCTCCATTATACTTTTAAAGAAGTTATGTAAGCCAAAAACTATATACTACAGTGATACTCTCAGACTTAGGGATTCATAACATTGCTGAACACATCAACTACAAAAGTCTACTACTAAAACAAAGATAAGAGCCCTAACCGGTTTGGCTCAGTGGATAATGTCGGCCTGCGGACTGAAGGGTCCCAGGTTTGATTCCGGTCAAGGGCATGTACCTTGGTTGCGGGCACATCCCCAGTAGGGGGTGTGCAGGAGGCAGCTGATTGATGTTTCTCTCTCATCAATGTTTCTAACTCTCTATCCCTCTCCCTTCTTGTCTGTAAAAAATCAATAAAATATATATTTTTTTAAAAATAAGAAAAAAATTCCCAAATGAAAGTTATATTTGAATAATACTAGTATAATTATTAGTGATTTCCTCTTTCCATTGTTTTAATAATAGGAAAGAAGGGAGCTCTTAAAAACTAACCATGAGTAGAAAGAAACCTAGAGAAAGTGATGCCTTTGGACACTAATTAAAAGCAAAGGTGACTTGGGATTTTTTTTTCCAGCCTGAAAGTTTTAAAATACAAGTAATTCTCCCCAAATTAAAAAAATGGACTTTAAGGAATCCCTAGTCTCTAGAGTGTTAGCATGGCACCTTATATCCCAGATGTTGTGAAGATTCTAATCTTGCTTCTGACTTAACTTTGCCCATCTTCAACTGATTGATGTGCTAGAAAGTCCATGTTCAGCGTAGTTTTTCCCCAAACCCTTATCCCTATCTCAGCATTAAATAATTCCACTCAGGCCTCACCTGTAAGGTTGATGTCTCCCAGCAAATCAAGAAGCTCTCCACCAGCAGAAGCTGGTTTGCTTGTAGGTACAGTTGGAATAACAGGTGTTATGTCATTTCCTCCCAACAAATCCAATAAATCATTGGCCTAAACAAGAAAATAATATCTCAATTTATTAATCATTTGCCTAGTCTACTTCTAATGCAAAGCTCTTTCAACACGTAAAAATGAAAGAATCATCAGTCAATCTAGGAACACTGAAGGGAATCAGCTAAGAGATTACAAGGAACTATTGATCATCAGTGTCCCCAGATAAGCCGGTAAAAAGCTACCTGGCTGGTAGGCTGTGGCCCAGAGGGTGGTGGTTTGGTCTCTAGCGGAGCTGGTTCTGTCTCTCCATTTGTCTGCACAATCTCCGTAGGACCATTTGTGGTCACTTTTTCCATGACAGGCATTCTCTCAAGCAGGGCAGACCTGAAAAAAATATCTGAAGTGGTTAAATTCCAGGCAGTTAATCTAGATTCCCTACCCAAAACAATCACTGTAACTACATTGGGGCCAAACATGAAAAGCCATCTCCCCTCCCCACGCAACACATACATTAAAATAGAAGGTGGATTATAACAATACATGACCTAAATTCCTGACTGGATTGAGGGCAGGCAAGAAACCTTGAATGGACAAACTATCCACCTAAATCCCAAGAAGTTGAGATTTCACAGTGGTAGAGAAGTTGGAATGAAATCAAGGTAAATCAGTAGATATTAACAGGTTCCAATTAAGATACTGTATAACAGAAGGGGGCGGTGACACCAAAATGTTCATAGTAATATCAGATGAGATTCTTTAGAGAAAAATACAGCTCTTACTTCTTAAACCAAATAAAATGGAAAATGAAGCTAAATTTCTGTATCAAAAGAAAGGGGAGACAAGGAATGAAAGACCAGTTAACTTCTTTCTTTAGAGATTAGGCAGAATAGGAAATGAACAAAACAGAAGCAGTCAAGCAATTAGAACTGAACAGGGTAGTGAAGTCCAGTTAATAAGACATGAGGGATGAGTCTCCTTTATGGATTATGACAAACAGTTTGGGATGCTAAGAGGCACTGCATTGCTTAGTTTCTTTTACTTACCTCATATGGTCATATTTCTTAAAAAGTGCATTATATTCTACTGCCCTCTGCTGGAGTTCCACATCAATGCTGCTTCCATAGATGGAAACCACTTTCTTTATTCGGCTTTGGGATAAAATGACAAATGAATTCAAATACCCAAAAGAAAGTTCATAGACAAACAGAAAGAATAATGTTTAAACCAGAGTTTTCTGGTTAAAATTTTGAAATACCTTTTCTTAATTTACATAATCTTTCAAAAACAAAACATCTTTCCTTCATCTTCATTCATCCAACATATACACAACATATACTGAAGTGAAAACCGTCACAATCCAAGTTCCTCAGAAGAACTCATAAAGAACCACACTGGCTTCCTTACTTATCCAGTGACCGGCGTTCCACAGAATCAACAACAAAAGCAAGAAAAGTGACCCCTACACCCAAAAAGTCTCAAAAGAGAAAGTCTCTCACACAATCTCTTGGGTCAACAAAGGCCCAGAATTTGAATTCCTTTTGGATGGGGATGGGGTGAAGAGGTTATAGTTTTTCAGAAATAGTCTGGAATGTCTCATCCCATCTGTCTGATATCCTTTTGTACCTTGCCTTTTAGGGGGAAGGAAAGCCTTTGTTTACAGCTGTACTAACACTGAGGCCACAGCTAGCACCTTGTTTTGTATTCTGGGCTAAAACTCATTAAAAACAGTGCTACTCTTAAAAAACAAAAAACAGCCGAAACCGGTTTGGCTCAGTGGATAGAGCGTCGGCCTGCGGACTGAAGGGTCCCGGGTTCGGTTCTGGTCAAGGGCGTGTACCTGGGTTGCGGGCACATCCCCAGTGGGAGATGTGCAGGAGGCAGCTGGTCGATGTTTCTCTCTCATCGATGTTTCTGACTCTCTATCTCTCTCCCTTCC